>NC_089767.1:43224508-43309508 GCF_040412425.1 Macrobrachium rosenbergii | reverse complement strand
CAAGAAACAAAAATTGTACATTGCCGGTATCATGGAGCGCGGCGAGGTTTATGCTTCTGAGAGAGAGAGAGAGAGAGAGAGAGAGAGAGAGAGAGAGAGAGAGAGAGAGAGAGAGAGAGAAGACATTTCCAGTGCCGCTTACATAAGCAGCCAAGACGTCAGGCAATACGGCTCTACGAGAGAGAGAGAGAGAGAGAGAGAGAGAGAATCCCTACCCATCCATCATACTTTAGCATCACCATACATAAAACGGTGCGGCAAGCCACTCTACTCTTCTGGTTCGTGTACAAGGTGAAAAACCTCGACTTTTTGTTTTTCGTTTGGCCTTCGCGGACTCACCTTATAAATATTTTATCTCTATCAGTGATCGAAACATCACAGCTAAAAAAAAAAATGCTTTAAAAATAATCTTTTTCGATTTGAAGTGCACGACAGAAATATTCTTGAGAGTGGTAAGTTTTTGATAAGCTGAGGACAGGAAATTACTCGGCATTCGTAATTCATTACACATCTCGATGTGAATGGTTTGCAAGAAGTACAAACTATAATAAAAATTAATTCATTACTGAATAGGTTTATAGACGTTTCAAATGACGAACCAAGATTTATTCAGTATTGTAAGCGATAAACAATTGACAAACAGTGAATCCTGAACTGAACTGAATATGGAATCTAGGCCAAAGGTCAAGCACTGGGACCTGTGAGGTCATTCAGCTAGGGGCCGAAGGGATGCATCCAGAGCCTCAAGTAATGCCTACAGTGCACCGCATGAGGTGTACTGACGGTACCAGCTCCCTACGGAACAAAAAATATGTATAAAAAAGGTTATTAAAAAATTTATAAAGAAACCTATAAAAAATAAAAAAGTATAAAAAATTTATAAAATAAAAAAGTATAAAAAAGTATAAAGAAATATAAAAATAATGTACAAATCACGGTTAGCTCAAAATTCATAACTCGGCGGATATATTGGCTCTTACTCGTTTTGTACCACAAAAAATGCGTTATTTATCGGCATTAAGTGATTGAGGTCTATTAATGCTTCCCTTATTGATTACTCTTGTCATTATCTGTCAAAGACGGCTTGTCATGAAAAGGACCGCAGGGGGCACGGATGCCGGAAATAGATAATGAGTACCATTATTAGAATGATGATGAAGATGAAGATGATGATGGTGATGGCGATGAGTACCATTATCAGAATGATGATGACGATGAAGATGGTGGTGACAATGTGTACCATTATCCGAATGATGATGAAGATGATGGTGATGACAATGAGTATCATTATCCGAATGATGATGAAGATGAAGGTGATGACAATGAGTACCATTCTCCGAATGATGATGAGGATGACTAGATTTAACCTTATATAAAATAAAAAATGTTGAGGCAAGAGGGTTGCAATTTGGTATGTTTGATGATTGGAAGGTGGATGATCAACATACCAATTTACAGCCCTCTAGCCTCAGTAGCTTTTAAGATCCTAGGGCGGACAGAAAAAGTGCGGACAGAACCAAGTGCGGACGGACAGACAAAGCCATCACAATAGCTTTCTTTTTCAGAAAGCTAAAACGAAAAAAAGCATCATTCATCGAGACTTTAGGTAACACGTTATCGATTTAAAACGATTAATACATATAAAAATCAAAAGAAAGGAACATCATCGATCGAGGCTTTATGTTAAAAATGTGTCATCCATCTGAAATAATAATAAAAATAATCGAAAAACCGAAAGAAAAAAGCATCACTTATCGACCCTTCTTCGGCACAAGTGTCCAAACTCTCCCCGCGAGAAGATTTTCTCCGTTGGCGCGCTTCGATGCGAGGTGTGTACGGACAGCCCATTAGAGAGTTAAAAGTTCTTCACGAGCTTCTTTTAAGGTTAAATGGCTAAAGACTTCGCAGCAGCTTTTAAAAGAGACGGAGGGTTAGCTTTTTTTTTTTTTTTTTTTTTTTAGGAATTTGATGGTCTGTCGTAATGAATAACTCCAGCATACACACACTTGATATATATATATATATATATATATATATATATATATATATATATATATATATATATATATATATATATATATATATATAATCCCATCACTGAAAATATAATATAATAATAATAATAATAATAATAATAATATAATAATATATAATAATAATAATAAAACATATTACACAAATCAACAGTGTATATATATATACAAAATCCCACCACTGGAAAGCATATTAATAATAATAATAATAATAATAATAATAATAATAATAATAATAATAATAATAGTAAAAAATATCAAACCAACAATGAAATAATAACCACCCCTAAGAAAATAATAATAATAATAATAATAATAATAATAAAATAATAATAATATTAAAACAACATATTATTCAAAGCCTACAATCAACCAGATAATATCGACATCATCCTACAAAATCCCCACCGCGGGCAAAAGCATAATTCAACCACACATCGCCCGGACTTTCCATCGAACAACTAAACAGGTCGGCCGTTCGTGAGGTTCGAGCCACGAGGAAAATACAGACCAGGGGTCTGTGAGCACCCAGTCACGCGACGAGAACAACAAACAAGCGGACAAACGCACCAGAGAGAGAGAGAGAGAGAGAGAGAGAGAGAGAGAGAGAGAGAGAGAGAGAGAGAGAGGAGGGAGGGGGTTACGAAAGCTGGCTCTGAAGAAACTATTTTAGTTTATACTTTTACCGCAAACACTAATGCTGATGCTATAGCTACATATATTCACTGTTGTTTTCGTAATAGGTCAACGACGGTCAAGGCAGCATTCATAATAATAATAATAATAATAATAATAATAATAATAATAATAATAATAATAATAATAATAATAATATCTTGAAGGAAGACCATTTTTTATATATAGCCTACTTCACTGAATATTACTAATAATAATAATAATAATAATAATAATAATAATAATAATAATAATAATAATAATAATAATAATTAATGAAAGTCAAGAGAAATCAAAAGACCGTTTTAATGGTACAAAATAAATCATCATGAGTCAAGGCAATAATAATAATAATAATAATAATAATAATAATAATAATAATAATAATAATTAACGAAAGTCAAGAGAAATGAAAAGACCTTTTTACTGGTACGATATAAATCAACACGAGTCAAGGCAATAATAATAATAATAATAATAATAATAATAATAATAATAATAATAATAATAATAATAATAATAATAGACACATTTTATGTAATAACAAAAAAACAATGAACGACTTCGATTCCAAGATATCCAATGAGAATTCTCGAGCGATTCCGAGAACGAGCTGCTCGATCTCGAAGCGAAAGCCAAATAGATTTTTCTTTCTCGGCCAAACAAACGCTTGCATAACGATGCATCGAGCCGGTACTGTGTTGTTCTTTTCGAATTTGAAATTAGGGCAGTTTTGTACAGCAGGATTTGGGCTCTTTTAAGTCTTTCTTTTATAACTGGGCTTTGGTTTATACTTTTTTTTTTATTTCTGAATCCTTTGAAAAAAATATAATTTATGATAATTATGATATTTTGTGGTACATCAACCGCACAGCGCACTTATGTAGCTCGCGCCTGAAAATTTTGATAAACAAGTAAAAAATGCGCCGAAGTTTCTTCGGCGTAATAGAGCTTTCTGTACAGCGTATAATCCAGGCCACCGAAAATAGATCTATCTTTCGGTGGTCTCGGTATAATGCTGTATGAGCTGCGGTCCATGAAACTTTAACCACGGTCCGGTTGTGGCCTGTCCTATATCGTTGCCAGACACACGATTATGGCTAACTTTAACCTTGAATAAAATAAAAACTACTGAGGCTAGAGGGTTGCAATTTGGTATGTTTGATGATTGGAGGGTGGATGGTCAACATACCAATTTGGAGGCCTCTAGTCTCAGTAGTTTTTAGGATCTGAGGGCGGACAGAAAATGTGCGGATGGACAGACAAAGCCGGCTCAGTAGTTTTCTTTTACAGAAAACTAAAAATGAGGTTATATCTCTGATGAAGCTACAGACTACCACTGGACATATAGAAGAATGTACGGTTATCTGATATACATTTGATTCAATAATCTGCGGTTCAGTTATTGATTGTATGTACTTATACTTACTTATAATGCAAAGGCGTTATCTAAGATACTGTTCAGTCAAGTAAATAAACATAGAATATTTGGTAAATCGAAGAATCACTACAAAAAACTTTTAGCCTAACTGTCTTATAGAATATCTGATAAACTGAAGAATCACTACAAAAAAGTTTAACTCCGTTTTAGTGAACTAAATAGAATAAAAAAATATTATCGAAAATAATTCCTCTTAACTTGTGCGAGTAATACTTTAGGAAGTACAGTCACTGTGAGAAAGCTAGTGTCTTACAGTAAAGTAAGAGAAACTGTTCTCAACATACAACGGAATATTGTTATAAACCATAAAGCATTTTGTCACCAGGTCTCAAAATCCCAAACAACCAAACTCGGCAACTCTCTACAACATGTACCCCATAGGAGGGTAGTGCCGTCAATGCACCTCACACGGTGCACTGTAGGCATTACTTAAGGTTTTTGTAGCGTCCCCTCGGCCCCTAGCTGCAACCCCTTTCGTTCCTTTTACTGTACCTCAGTATTCTCTTTCTTCCATCTTACTTTCCACCCTCTCATAACAATTGATTCATATTGCAACTGCTTTGAGGTTTTCCTCCTGTTACACCTTTCAAACCTTTCACTGTCAATTTCCGTTTCAGCGCTGAATGACCTCATAGGTCCCAGTGCTTGGCCTTTGGCCTAAATTCTATATTCAGTTCGATTCACTTCTACATGTAACAAAATACAGACACTGGTTGCAAAATAACTGAAATCAATTGGTGACATTAAAGCAAAACACAGCAAAAGTTCGAAGCACTTACTTAAAAGACATTTCAAACTTCAAATGCACAAGCTGATACTTTAGACAAGGAAACTATTTTATATTAGGTGAGCTAAGGTTGTTGTTGCAGTCGCTGTTTCTACTTTCTTATTTATTCATTTTACGTTGGTCAACTTCTCCTGCCGACAAAATCCACTGCAGCAGCGACCGACTTTTTTCTTTAACTTTGCGATTCCCAGGAATTCTTGAACACTCGTTTCCTTGACGGGGTTGTGCAGTGGTTGGAATAGGAAGTCGGGAGGATGGGATGGGGGATGGGGAGGAGGAGGAGGGTTGGAGGAGGAGGAGGAGGAGGAGGAGGAGGAGGAGGAGGGAGATCTTATGATGATTGAAAAGGGAGGGGATAGACAGGGTAGGACCTAGATAGGGTATACAAGGTGAGTGATGGGAGGAGTTGGGGGAGGAGGGGGGGTATGAATATGAGGTATACAGGGAGAGGGATACGGGACGGGAAGGGGAGGGGGGGAAGGGGAGGGGGGAAGGTGTTGTCGAAGAGCGAGAGAAGGAAGCCTTACGTTAGGAACCGGCGAGAGCCTGCACCCTTCTTCGTTAAGGACTAGATTCTCATTGCGCGTAAAGGCGAGATCGCCCTTGATGCCAACCCTTCTTCTTCTCGAATCCCGTTAAGGGCCGTGACGTCATCGGTGGGGCGGTAATAACAGCGGGTTTTTCTCGCGACGTTTGTATGGCCATCGCCCATCGGGGAAACGGCAGCAAATTTGTAAATGAAATTGAATTGAATATAGAATTTAGGCCAAAGACCAAGCACTGGAACCTTATGAGGTCATTCAGCGCTGTAACGGAAAACCACAGCAAAAGGTTTGAAAGGTGTAACAGGATGAATCAATTGTTAGGAGAGGGTGGAAAGTGAGATGGAAGATAGAGGATATGAACGGAGGTACAGTAAAAGGAACGAAAGGGGTTGCAGCTAGGGGACGAAGGCACGCTGCAAAGAACCTTAAGTCATGCTTACAGTGCATAATTTGTGAAAGGAATCGATTGATCAAAAATAAAAATGAATTAAAAACAACTCTCTTCTACTGGATCTAACTTTTCACAAAATGTTGCTGGAACTGTTATGCACAGTTCCAGAACTCCAGAATACCGAGTCGACATCTCTCCATACATCAGAATTTGTAAAAGGAATCGACTAATCAATAATAAAACCAAATAAAGAAAACATCAGCTCTACTGGCAATAACGTCCTTTGCAAAGAACGTCACTGGAACTGTAATGCACTGTTCCAGAATTCCAGAATACCGCAACCTAAACTGAATTATTCCTTCTGGAAACTTCTGAACACGAGAACTCGTGTTTAAGGCGAAGGGGCTTACGAACATTAACATATTCGTCTCAAAATAGTGAAACATTGCAATCAATAGAGATATGTATTGATATTTCACTATAAATTCTCAAAGATGCAACAAAACAGGTATGATAAAGATATACATTCGTCTGAGAATATCAGCAAATCAAAATCAGTGGAGATATGTATTGATAGCCAATGATAACTCTCAAAGAAATAACAAAACAGGCATAACAAAGATCAATGAATCAGATTACAAAACAGGTACAACGTGAGTCAAGTCGGTAATACCATACATTCGATTGACAAGACTTCAGTCCTGATCAGTATTGGAAGTATTGTCAACTGAAGTAGTATACAAGATACTGTCATGCTAATAGTGTTTGTGTGGGTCGTTTAGACTTCATAGAATACTGTTAGATGACAGTAAAAAAGATATTAGTTTATATATATATAATATATATATATATATATATATATATATATATATATATATATATATATATATATATATATATATATATATATATATATATATATATATATATATATATATATATATATATATATATATATATATATATATATATGGGGCTATATATAATGTCGACAAACATGTTACATACATAAATCCTATGTAATCAGATCATTGTACGTTTCTTTACTTTTCCTGTGAACAATGGATTCATAAATAAATACACACAAACACATATATATACATATACATATACATATATATTTATATATATATATATATATATATATATATATATATATATATATATTTTACATGTATTATACATGTATATATAGTGCATATATACATATATATGTATGTATATATAATACATAAATATTATGTATATACTGTATAATATACATACACATATAAAATGTAAGGTACGTATTTACCTGGCCTGCACAGGCATAGTAAGCTACACCACATCAGTATAAGTACCGATCACTCAAAATATATCTTCTAAAGAAATAAAAAAATAAAAAATCCTTTTCTTTTTTTCCAGAGGAGGCGCCATCACCAGCAACAAGTGAATTAGGGACATTAATCAAGATTAGTGATGGGATAGAGGGCCGATAATAATCGCATTAGGGGAATTTGAAGCTCCATCACTAGTGACGTTTACTACTGTTGTAGTATATTTTGTAGGCAGCTACTTCGTCAAGATGCCGGCCTTTTTGAGGCTTGTGTACGTGTACGTCAGTGTACAGTTACACATGGGAATAACACACATACACACTAATATATACTAATACATATATACATATTTATATATATAAGTATATATATAAGTACATATATATACATGTGTTCATGGTTTTATTTCATTAATATCCACAAAAACCACATTCAAAATTTTTTTCCAATATTACTTGTTTATTTGACTGCCTTTATTGGTAGCATTTGTCTTGTTAAGCCGAAATCACCATTTAAAAATAAAATAAAATTCCAATATATATATATATTTATATATATATTATATATATATATATATATATATATATATATATATATATATATATATATATATATATATATATATATATATAATCAATAAAAACAAAGGTAAAACAGAAACGTGCAACAGTTTAGATAATGTCTTTACCACTTTTAAAAGTAAAAAAAAGTAAAGCTTATCACATTACACAAGAACGTGACATATTCACCAAGTTTCTTAACCATTCGCAGTAACGGCATATGAAGTTCATTAACTTCCACCTAAGCCTCCAGTATAAGGAGCGTTCATCTTCTTTGAAACAGGAAATAGGAAGCGAGTTCATCGTATTGACATCAAAACCAGATAATACTGACCATATATTTTTTGTGTCCTCTTTTAAAGATGATGAACGCGCCTTGTCCTGAGGGAATAGACGGCAACTGATGAACCCGTATACTATAATTGACGGAGATGAAGAGAGTCCTTGTATAAATAATGCTCCCGCGTAATACGGGAAGTTTTATAGGTCTGAGGAGGGGGAGAAACATTGCTTGAAATGTAACAAATGTTTTTATTCATATGGTATATTTTTCATCTTCAAGTATGTACAGTAAGTATATGTGTATGTATATATATGTATATTATATATAATATACACATGTATATATGTATATTATATATATAATACATATATATATATATATATATATATATATATATATATATATATATATATATATATATATATATATATATATATATATATATATATATACATACACACACACACACGCATTTGCGCAATATAGTCAAAGGGCTTATCATATCCCGTCGAAAACAAAGAGACAACAAAACAATATCACTGCATCTTGCCCCAAATATTATCTTTCAATAATCGATGGTATTGCCATCAGTAGCAGCTCAATGGGCAAATCGATACACGTTCTGAACAGAAAAAAAAAAAAAAAAAAAAAAAAAAAAATTCCACTACATGATTCCTGCATTCGAGAGACTCAAAGTTAATGAGCGACTATTATTCGCAGTACCAAGACAGTTAATCAATACATAAAAAAAAAAAAAGTTTTTGCCGCTCTCGAGAATATCCAGGCTATTTTTACGAACTTTTTTTTTTCCGGTCTCCGAATTCCCGAGGGGGTCCTGAGTGCAACGGTGTCTAAAAACAAGAATGAAAATGACAAAAACAAAAAAAAAAAAAAAAAAAAATAAATAAGATGAGTACGAATGGGTTTAAAGCTGATGCAAATGTTTCAAAAGAGAGTAGTGGGCACTTTCTTTAATAAGTGTGTATAAAGTACTGCATACATTTCTATATCTTATTCATATGTATAAAGCACCACTTGGCCTTGCATATATGACAGGATAAATAAATATGCATAAATATAAACTTAACGAAATTTGCGTATGTATACCTTTTCTAAATGCATATTCATATCCATACATAAGGCACTTTCTTTAATAAGTATAAGTATACAGTACACATTTCTATATCTTATTCTTATGTATATAGCACCACTTGGCCTTGTATATATGACAGGATAAATAAATATGCATAAATATAAACTTAACGAAATTTGCGTATATATACCTTTTCCAAATGCATATTCATATCCATACACTACATAAGTATATGTACAGTATACATTTCTTATCTTATTCATTGTATAAAGACTTGGCCTTGTATACATGACAGGATAAGTAAATATGCATATATATAAAGTTAACGAAATTTGCGTATATATACCTTTTCCAAATGCATATTCATATCCATACACATGGTGAATTTCTTTGATGAGTATGTATACAGTATATACATTTATATTTAATTATATCTATAAAGCACTTGGCAGTGTATGCATGCTAACATAAATAACTGTGGTTACATATAAATTTATCAAAATTTGCGTATGCATGACTTATCCAAATGTATATTCATAGCCATACACATGAATATTTAGTGGGCAATTTCTTTAATGAGTGTGTATAAAGTATACACACATATCTTCTTGATATGTATAAAGCATTTGGCTTTGTATGTATGTATACTAACAACAATAATTATGCGTATACATATAAACCTATCAAAATCTGCGTACGTATACCTTGTCCAAATGCATATTTGTATCCATACACATGAATTTTTACTGGGCAATTTCTTTAATAAGTATGTATATAGTATATACACTTACATCTTTTATGAATAAAGCACTTAGCCTTGTATGTATACTAGCACAAATAACTATGCATAAATATAAACCCAAAAATTGTGTATGTATACATTTTTTAAATACATATTCACATCCATACACACGAATATTTATCTACATCTCATCAGTAGCTCAAATACCGGATGCGGAACTCCAATCAGCTAACTGATAATGAAAGAAAAAAATGATCCTTTCAGTTCAACAAAACAACAAACTGACAGCAATCTTTGACAAACAAAAATGTAAAAAAAAAAGGGCAAAGAGATTGACGCCTGTCTATATCCGCTGCAGACCCGGATATAAGGCTAATCTATCGGTGATATCCGCTTACGGGTTGCATAGCTGCTATATACGCGCTCGAGTCGATAGCAATCGACTCCTTTAAAAAACGTAAAAAAGAAAAACAACAACGAAAAACAAGTACACAGACAAAGGTGAATCATTTATGAACCGAGGGAGAAGGGGAGGGCAAGGGAGGGAGTCGGGGGGGGAGGGGGTGGGGGGGGGAGAGTGGAGGGGGAGGAGGATCCAGTATTCTTAATGTTGATGTTCTGACTGACATTTCATTTCGGGTCGGCAAATACAATGAATAAAGGACACACAAATGGAACAGTGAAAGAACAAGACCTCTCTCTCTCTCTCTCTCTCTCTCTCATCTTTTCGTTACTCCTCTCTTTCGTTCCTTTTTTGTCATTCTTTTTCTTGTACTCTTCAACACCTCCCCTTTAAAACACTAACATTTTTAAAGGTCTGTTCGAGAGAGAGAGAGAGAGAGAGAGAGAGAGAGAGAGAGAGAGAGAGAGAGAGAGAGAGAGAGAGAGAGAAGACTTAGCTTCATTTTTTAACAACAAAGCAAACGACATTTCAACTCATTAATAAAAAAAAATGATTAACAAAAACATCATATAATAACATCATGAAGATGAGAAAATTCTCACGAAAGCGACAGTAGTAAGTGATGTTCTGAACTCGGTAACTGAATTTCCCCAGTCTGGGCTCTCTCTCTCTCTCTCTCTCTCTCTCTCTCTCTCTCTCTCTCTCTCTCTCTCTCTCTCTCTCTCTGTGTAGTCTTGCTGTGTGAAAACATACAAGTGCAAAGTGCTATCACCGGTACTCGGATACTTTCGAGCGAGGTATCCAAGCCTACACCCCCGCGACATCACTAGTCTCTCTCTCTCTCTCTCTCTCTCTCTCTCTCTCTCTCTCTCTCTCCACCAACACTCCAGATCAATTATACGTCGTAAATATGAAATAATTTACTTATACGGGGCACAATCATTAGATTATCCGTAGACGCAAACTCCATTCCCAACTTATTTTAGACTTTCGGAAGCTGACAGTATTTCCAGCGAATGGATATAATTCCATCAGGGCATAATTCCCCCTTTGATCCCCTTTCAAACGTGATGGACACACACACACACACACATACGTGGCGTACAATATTTCTCTTTGATAACATCGCCACAAAAAGGTCGTCGCTCACGGTGTCAAAATGCAAATGGATTCGCTCTCTCCATCCGGCACGTTTCTCGCGCTGACAAACGCGTGTGTTTGTGTAGTATGTGTGTGTGTGTGTGTTTGTGCGTGTTTCAAACATCTGTGGAAGGGCACGCCTGCACTGTGTTAAAACATATATACACATGTCGGAAACTTGTCGCATATACACACATATATATAGGCTGAACACAAGTCAACGACCGACTGTTAATCCTATCCACTGCTTCGTACGATTACTGGCCAAAGATTCGCTCTCTACTTCAGTCGCTGACTTGTTTTAAACATGTTCGTGATACGCGTGCGATAGATTGCCACGCATGTTTATATGTTTAATTGTATTGTGAACACACCCTTAAACAGAAGGTCTCGTGTGGATGTTCCCAAAGACTTTATGGAGTCTGGAGGTGTATAATTAAAAGGCTTAAGATTTAGAGGTTGAAGGGAAAGTTTGAAAGCTACTTAAGAGACATAGATAGGGAGATTTTCCTAGAAATGGCTAATTGAAGTAGCTTTCAGTTTGCACTGCACGAGAACGCAGACCAAGTCCACCCTGATAAAACTAGAGAAGACTGAGAACAAAAAGTTAAAATGAGTTCATGGGACATATACGAAAAGGTAACGATCTCTGGAAAAGAAAATCGTCAGAAGGTACACCAGCAAGAACGCAGAGCCGAAGCCGTTGAGCAGGTAGCTAGAAGCTGAATCCACAAGACGAGTTCTGTGTTAATAGGCTAATATACGTAGATTATAGGCCAAAGGGTAGGAAGAGACAAAGAAGCGTTAAATAGGCTTGCTATCAGAAATTCTCCTAATGCTCGTGGAAGTGGATAAATATGCCTTACAGGCCTGAGGCAGATGACGAATTGTCAGTGGTCTTTCTTTGCATAACCCACATCAGTCATCAGATATAAAAACGTTTTACAAAATTAAGAATTGTTAATCACTTGAAAACTTGAGGTACATATGCAAGGAGTATCATTAAGGAGATTTGTTATGAATAGTAGCCAGGTTTCCAAGAGGAATACATCTGATAGATTTATTAGGAAATGGCTGTGGCATCATCAACAAACTCAGTAAACAACGAAGTCGGAATCCTAAAGGGATGGCCTATGAGACTTGTTTGTATTAAAAAATTTGAACCTTGCAGATTTTATAACTAGATAGACACGGTGAACGGATGCACTGTCCAGCTTATAACCGAGGTCTACGGCTAAATACAAGAAATACCTATGAATGCTTAGTGTAGAAACCCTCCGAGAAAAAATAATATCGTGATATTTGTCACGTACAGCTAATATTACTAATAACATATTGTTAAACTGAACAAGTTTCTATAATTTATCAATATTTAATTCTAGTTTTCTTAGAGGGGGGAGGGGGATTCTGTTCACTTTGTATCGGGGAGTATAAGCTGTCCTTAGGTTTTCATTAAAAAAACAATAGAAGGTTGTAAGCAACAACAGACATATTATCATCAGGCAACTCTTAAGTCATCTCACACGAGAGAAAGTGTTAACAGATAAGTAAATAGTTTATTAAAACAAAACCGAGTTATATGTAGTAGGAGACCGGTGTCCTGCGAGTAATCATTTTAGCGAGTTTGGTAATCAAACTTTGGTCACTACTTAATCAATCACACTCCAACGAAATCATTTTAGCAAGTTTGATAATCTAACATTGGTCAATAATTAACACTAAAAGCCACAGTTTTTAGCATACAAATATAGCACAGACATACTAAGTGCAACGACAACATCAACAAAAACAAGAAGGTGGCAACTCCCTTGGAGACTGACATGGGCGAAGGATGATCCAATGAATTCCAAGTGAGGCCAAGAGTCCTCCAAGTTCTGAATCCTCCAATATTTTATTTTTTTATTTTGCATATTCCAAATTACGACTCTCTTGCTCGAGGACCCTTCTCTCTCTCTCTCTCTCTCTCTCTCTCTCTCTCTCTCTCTCTCTCTCTCTCTCTCTCTCTCGCGCTCTCTTTCCCGAGTTCTTGATTAGCCAACATCAAGGGCGAAACATATTCACGGTTTTACGAGGGTCGGAAAAATAAACAAACACATAAATAACTAAATCTCAGTATCAAAAACATCGGGTTTACTTTCCAGTTTTTTTTTTATTATGTGAAACAGAATATAAACGCAAAGAAAACAATAGGAATTCGAGAATAAAAAAAAAAAACACGCAGATGTATCTAGCAACTAAGAACTAAGAGCTTGAGCCTTGAGTACTTTTTTTTTTTTTGCGCAGGGATTCATCCTTGATTCAGCAGTTACCTAGAGGATGTAACGCGGCAGTGACAGCCGCCTCGTTTTCTCAGGGGCCAACTTTAATGAAAAACGGACTTTTGCTGAAATATCGGATAGCAATCCCGTGGCAACAAGACGAAGGGAAATAAATAGGCTTCCGAATGTGCGACCAGAGTAAGTTTAACTCCTCCTCGAAACTTTCGAAAGAAATCACAAACTAATCTTGAAGTCGGTTCGCTGAAAGAATGAGCAAGTATATACAATATAAAAATTTGCTATCGCACACCATGAAATGACATTGAAAGTCTTACGCTTAATGCAAATCCTTGTCTGGTTCTTCCGTCCTTCGCTATCGACTGCTAATTAATCTGATCTTTTTCCAGAAAAAAAAAAAAAAAAAAACTCAATTACCGACCAAAAGAATGTGACATTTTGTCCTGCTGGACCCGATCCTCTTACATCGATACTATCACGAAAAATTAACGTAAATCTTTTTAGCCCAATAACGTAATAGTTAACTTGAAGTTTTGTTTACCTTTTGCCGCTAAATGAGGGTCTGGGCTGTGTTTTTTTTTTCCCCTCACCTCATGTTGGATAATTTTCCTTTTATTTTCATATTTTTGAGTCTCTGGGTGATTCAGCGGAGGTTTGGCATATACGGGATATTTGTCAGTCCCGCCCCAGTGTTTTGAGCGAGAGGTCTGCTGCGTTTTTTCAGCTTTGCCGTTTGCCTGCCCTTTCGTGTGGTTCGTGCAGTACCAAGTGATTCCACTTGATTCATCCTGGTCGCTGCCTGGTCCTTTTGTCTGCTTTGTGGCAGGTGTATCAAGTACTGCAGCTTTACCCAGCTTCGCTGCTGCCTGCTTCTCGTTGGTGCTTTGCGGATGGAGAATATTCAGTGATTCTTCATCTTTTTGAGTCTTGTGCCGCGTGAGAGCACAGTCAAGAGTATTTCTCTGCAGTCACTTCTGAGGCAGCTTTCTTTGAACCTCTTGGGTTTCACCGCCCTTTTTGAAGTCATAATTTATTTTTTGGAAATCTGCCTATAAGAAGTGTTTAAGGGAGGAGTAAATCCCTATTGTTTTTTGTAATAAAGTTGGGTATCCATACAAACTGAATCTGGTATAAAGATTGATTTTGCTTTTACACGAGGTTTGTGTAGAGGGGATACCCAATGGTTGGTCTAAGGCTTTGGAAATCTAATAGTTTATAGAAAGCTTGATAAGTCTACTATCTAAGCGATTTAAAGTGAGCAGTAGGCCATCGTTACAATACTTGCAATCAATTATAGTTTTACTAGATTAACGTTAGGCTGCTAGATAATATAGTAACTCATTGTTTCACTAATTCAAAAGGCCCCTGACGGGCAATGAACACTTAAATGCAGTTAAATATAAAAATATATTTGTACATAATATTGGATGAAGATTCAATAGCCCTCTGCCTCGAGATATCACCAAGAATGTTCGCCAACACCACCATAATGACTGGAATTTTGGCGTCATGGGCTGATTTTTGGTATTGCCCTGAAGACAGCGAGAAAACATTAGGCAAAGCAGAAGAATGGACCTACCCCTTTAGTATGAAACATTCACCATATTACAAAATTTTACTGCTACTTCCTACATTGCTGTGAGTGGACTCAGTCGAAAAATATTCTAGTTCCTTAGAGAAACAACTACTACTCCTCCAGAGAGAGAGAGAGAGAGAGAGAGAGAGAGAGAGAGGCAGCAAGTCGTAGCCTTCGAAACACCAAGATTCTTAGAAGTCAAAATAAACCTTTTGAAGAGGATCAATGGAACAGGCTTAACTCCCGACTGTCCGGTGCTCCCTTGGATACATGGAAACACGTCAGCACCTGAATAACAGCCTCTCATACACAAACGGACTACAGGAGTTCGGACACACGTCAATCAATTTCTGTAGAATCGCTTGGCATATAGAGGGCCGTGCGCAAATCGTTGATGTATTGTGTGGCAGCAAAAGGTGAAACAGCTAACTAGAGCAATATTCGAACAATTATTACTCATATACACAGTATATAATATATATATAAAAGGGCAATTACTAAAAGCAAAACACTATTAATCACCTAAGCGACGACGTTCCCGTGTTTAAACTATACCATATATACACCACGCAACCACTAACATAGAATACTTGTCATAAACATTTACTTACGCAAGGCGCCATTCGCATCATTTCATTCATCAAGGGAGACGTGGGTGGCGTTGAAGTAAACAACACGGCGGCTGATGTTGCGTTAGGGAATAAACCAAGCGTATTACCATGGTTCTCTCTGGTATCACTTAACTAAGGTCACATTCTTTCTAATTACGCAGGAAACTGAGGAGGGATGTACTTTAAAGGTCTTTTTTGTAAAGGGTCGAGTAATATAACTTGATTTTTATGGGCTTTACCGAGAAATGAACAGGAGAGATATAATCACCAACGCAGCATTTTTCAGACTGAAACGCTGTCACTTATGCGATTCCTTGAAATAGGATAGCGTATATCTTGATTCGCCTGTTATTATGCATTTATATTATAAACATAAATAATATAATATTAAAATACTCAGGCTTATAGTAAATTAAACAATTCTCAAGTAAATTTTCCGTAAAATAGTAATAATACTGTACTACCAAGTTAATGCCGGAGTTAATAGTCGAACTAAGACAGCCCAATGTTTACATCTTATCTTCCGACACAAAAGATCAAGTTGGAAAATATCTACGCAGTTAATATTAAAACAATCTATTTAATCTAGTATTGGAGATCATAAAAAATACGAAATAAAAAATTTAACTATTATATTAAGTAATTTTGATAACCTTGTAAGCAATCAAATCAAATTTTAAACGGATCGGCAATTTATTATAGCGAAAGCCAACAACAGACGAACTGTCAACAGGTCCCGAAATTGACAGTTGTGTTGTATCAGTGAGATATCCCCTGTGAAATATTTATCGAATTTACGGGTGCGTCGGGTTTTGAAGCGACATATAACGGCCTCGTCGAGTGTGTGCGTGTACTGACGGTAAGTCTACGGTGTATTTAGGATAAAAAAAAGCCATTTTTGATGAGTGTTGGTGTAAGTTCCTCCTGCCAAAAATGGGTACTGGTGAAGACACTGTGAAAGGTTCGAGGAAGTCGGCCCTATTTTTGTTCTAATTTTCAAAATGGCTGACCTTTTTTTTTTTTTTTAATGAGGTATTCGATATCAAGGGCGTGTAAGAGGTCAAGAGACCCAAGGATAATAGGATGCCTCATCCTAGGCTAAGTTAGGATTCCTTGGGATTCCTCAGTTGGGTACGTTTCGACAATTTTGGGTTGGGTCTAGGGTACCATATATGGACTCGGTAGGAGTACCAGGCCTATCGGCAACAGTGCTAAACTGTTCCTCAAGCTATTTCAGTTGGTCATTTTCAACTTAAAAGCAGATTAAGAACGTGTTTCAATAGCCCAGGTATACTGTCTAACCTAACCTACCCGTAAATTAGGGTACTAACCAACCGTAACCTTGGTACTAACCACAAACTAGAATGCCGTGCCCAGGTATGGCAATGGATCCTGGGTCATCCCACAACGTAAGCCTAATATTCTTAGCCGAACGATGTATATGTAACTATTCTGCAGTGTGAATAATTTATTCCTGTGATCTTGAAGGGTACTGAAGGTTATTGCATATTATATCGCTCGCTCTTGCATATTATAATTGCCTAGGACTACATAATCACCTGGGAATCCATATAATAGAGGTCTTCGCTATTGTTCAGTATAGCATGAGAGCTATTACCTAATGACCAGCTACGCCTATATCCATACGTTTTTGCTAGGCTAGTACGTGACTCATGTAGGCTTCTTATCATGCCAGAGACTAATTAATTAAGGAATATGATGTTTTATCTGTATGATGAAGCGGGGGCGGGGGGGGGGGGACAGAAACTGGAAGTGGTTCCTAACATTATGTGACCAGTCCCTTTTCTTGATGAATTACGAGGAAACTTAATTCACTTAATGTTAGACAGCATAGCTACTTTTTTCTTCATTATTATCTATCACATTGGTATTATGCAGCTGTTGCATTGCATGGTTGCAGATGTAGGAATACAATTAATTTCACATTTTCACTGTTTAAATCCGTGCTGCCTTTATTCGAGTTGCCCTCATTAAGGCTGAATGAATAAAACATTATTTTGCACCAAAATAAAAAGTTGGAGTAAGAAAAGCTTTGGATATATTTGAACAAAAAATGTTTTTTTAACACCGATGATTACTAGTCCGGAGCATTATTAAAATAATGCTAAGTATTTCCTTTTGCTAGTAACGTAGGCCTAGGCCTTACTGTTGTTCTTGCTTTGGACAAAATTCAGGAACCAAGTTTTTACATTGAATGGCAAATTTAGATATGATTATATTCCATTTGCTTTGGATGGTAAAAGTAAGACCAAGTATTATGCTTCATGCTCTGGGCTAAGAAATGAATCACAGGTGTTACTCTTGTTTTAGAGAGAGAAAAATAATTTTTGTTAGTTTCTTCTGGATTGGGATGATGAAATTAGCCTACGCTAGGTAGGTGTATCCTATTTTCTGGGGTAGAAGTCGTTAATCCTTCTTGATCTGAAGTTAAAGTAAAGCCAAATTGTGGTCCTCTACCCTTTGGCAGAAAAATTAGGTGCTGCTTTCAAAAAGAGCAGAATAAGTTTTGCTTTTCCTCTGTGTAAGAAAATAGGCTTAGCAGTCCGCGTTCTTCTAGCTTTGAACCACACAATTGGGTCAAGTTCAGTTCCTCTTACTTTAAAATAAGTAGGCCGAGTTATGTTTGTTCTGCTTTGAAAATAGTCATGCAAGCGGTATTAGGCCTAGTTGTGTTATTCTTGCTTTCAAGTAGATACATTATACATGGTTTTGTGTTAGCCTACTTTGGGTTAAGAAATTAGACAGTGTTATGTACATCTTGTTGAGTTTAGCAAAAGTAACCTCATCAATGTTACCTCTTGCTTTAGACAGCAAATGAAGCCTCACATTGTTATTTATGTCCGAAAACAAAGTTAGGTCTAATGTCTTCTGGTAAGTCCGGGAGAAGAGGAACGACCCATTATATAGTGTCTTTATCTATCTATCTGTCTATCTATCTATCTATCTATGTATATATATATATATATATATATATATATATATATATATATATATATGTATATATATTACAAAAATGGATGTGTGTGTGTTCTAGCATAACTCTGAAATGCATTGAACAATTTCAACCAAGCTTGGTATCTATATGACTTACCATCTGGAAAAGAATACTGTTGGGTTAAGACAACACTAGCACCAAAGGGCACCAAAGGGGGTGGGGTGGGAAGGGTTTCCCTGAAACGGGGCTGGTTCTGCCTGTAGACCCAGTAACTAAATAAACTCAAGAGGTTTATCATACTTCACTTTGGTATACATATGATTTACTATCTGAAAAAGAATACTGTGGGGTTAAGACATCACTGGCACCAAAGGGGGTGGGGGTGGGAAGGGGGTGACATATAAAAATAACCGAAAACACCGGATATTAGTGTCTAATCCATAGTTTTTGAGGTCGCTCAGATGAATAGTGACACTCCCTATACCCCTAAGTTCAAGTTCAGCTCTGATAGGAATCGGGGGGTGAAAAGGGGTGAAATATCAAATGTCAAAATACTGGCCAATGTAATTGAAGCAACTATTGTACCAAGAGAGAGAGAGAGAGAGAGAGAGAGAGAGAGAGAGAGAGAGAGAGAGAGGGGTGTTAGGAGAAAGAGGGAAAAAGGGAGGAAGAGGAGAAAGAGGAATGAATAAAAGAAGAGAAGAGAGAGAGAGAGAGAGAGAGAGAGAGAGAGAGAGAGAGAGAGAGAGAGAGAGAGAGAGAGTTTATCGGTTGTCATTCAGAGTTTTCCTGGGCAGCACTAGGTTGGTCAGGTAGTTATGCAATAAAAAGTAGGTACACACAGAGCGGAGGTAGGTATTTAACTAACCCGTTAAAGCCAAGTGACTTTGGCCAGGTTGACACAAAACAACAAGTAGAAAACTGTTAAGAAGGCAACAACAGTACTCAACATCTTCACTGTTGACTTACACAGTGACATTGAGAGATTATTAGGCATAATTGCACTTTATGTTTGGATAGCATAATAGGTCCTGTCCAATTGTTTAGCATAATAAGTCCTATCAAATTGCGTAAAGAATTGGATAGGAGCGTATTTTGGATGACGAACTTTATATCAGTTATATTTTTCTGATTTTAAGAGGGAGTTTGGACATATGTCCTTTTGCTTTGAAGGGTGATATTAGAGCTTTGCACTGCTCTAGTTTTAGAGAGTAAACTTAGGCCTAGTTGTAGACCTTCTGTTCTGAATTACAAAATTCGGGTCGAGGCGTGTGTCCCATCTGAGAATGGCACAATTGGGTTTAGTTGTCTCGTGTTTCGACAGCAAAGTTAGGCCTACTTATTTGGGCCTCTTTTGCTTTGATCTGTGGAATTGGTAAATGATGGTTGATGAAGTTCACGGTTAAAGATTGATCTTACTTTAATTTCTTCGTTTTGTAACTTGATTCATACACACACACACACATTCATTCAGGGAGAGAAAGGGTGATTTTGAAGAAACACGCCCCACAGTAAAGAAGCTGTCTTCGTCCTTTTATAGGGCAACCGAAGGTTCGAATGAAAATGGTCTGTCAAATGCCTCGCTAGAGAGGCTCCAGAAATCCAGGGCTTGCTGTTTCAAGTTCCTAGCTTAAGCGAACCCACCCCTACTTCTCATTTTATTTGTTGTCTGTACGTTCTCCTTAGAATATTTTTTTTTATTTCATGGCAAAAAATGTTTTTTTTAATTTATGTTAAAGCGTAAGGTCGTTAAAATGTATGATGTTATAGAAAATGAAAGTAGTTGGAGGTGCACTTGTTGTTGCATGCGGCAGTAGGCCTGTGCATGCACACATTCCGTACATTTCTCTTCACTTTTTCAAATCTACATTTTTAACTTTTGCAACCAATATATATATATATATATATATATATATATATATATTATATATATATATGTATGTATATATATATGTAAATATATACAGTATATATATATATATATATATATATATATATATATACACACATCTATTACATATTATAGATATATAGATAGACAAATAGATGGTATCTGTACCTCATGTACCAACTACGCCTGTGGCCACCTTCCATTGACCGCATGATAACTACTACTGATGCCACGTTCCTCCCACGTAGTTACCATTATCTACAATTATCATTAACAGTAATTATAGTATTGCAATTTCGTGTTTGACCATCATGAAGGGAGGAGGAGGAGGAGGAGGAGGAGACTCCTCTTTTAACCTTTTCCTCTTCCCCCCCCAACCCTCTTCCATTTCCTCAGTTGTCTGGGCTTTTAATCGATCACCCCTCCCTCCCCCCACCCCCATTTGTTCGTCTACTAATTTCACTTTGGAAGTGATTAAAGGGCGGTAATCGACCTCCGGCACATGCTTTCTGACCTTTCCGAACTGCGGTTGACCCCTCCGGAATAATTTGACCTATCATGCTTGACCTGACTCATGCTCCCTCTCTCTCTCTCTCTCTCTCTCTCTCTCTCTCTCTCTCTGTGTGTGTGTGTGTGTGTGTGTGTGTGTGTGTGTGTGTGTGTAGTTTTGATTTGCTTGAGATAACAGGTTTCTCTCTCTCTCTCTCTCTCTCTCTCTCTCTCTCTCTCTCTCTCTGTGGTTTTGATGATTTTCTTGAGATAACGGGTCTTTATATACTCTCTCTCTCTCTCTCTCTCTCTGTGTTTTTGATGATTTGCTTGAGATAACATGTCTTTATATACTCTCTCTCTCTCTCTCTCTCTCTCTCTCTCTCTCTCTCTCTCTCTCTCTGTTTTTGATGATTTGCTTGAGATAACATGTCTTTATATACTCTCTCTCTCTCTCTCTCTCTCTCTCTCTCTCTCTCTCTCTCTCTCTCTCTCTCTCTCTCTCTCTTCTCAGAACTGGCAAGACTGGTCTGTTCTTTTTTTTTTTATTATTTTTTAATTTTTCCTTCCTTCATTAAGTGAATTGTTGCCCTGTGATTGGCTGAGGGTCCGAAGCTGTAATTTTGTATTCTGTAAGAATCAATTACGGAGATGATTTCTATTTATTGCATTGTGATATACAAGAGTAAGAAATTGCTCCCCGCGCTTTTATCATGTTGGTTAAATGGGATTACTTAACCCTGTTATTTTCCGGTACGATTTTCTTATAATGCATTAATTTAGGGTGTATACTGTTTAGGATTGAGCTTATTGTTCGTTCTCTCTCTCTCTCTCTCTCTCTCTCTCTCTCTCTCTCTCTCTCTCTCTCCCTACGTAATGTCTTTTATTCTTCCCAGACTTATTCACTCGAGAGATAAAAAAACAGTAATTGCTTTAAATCTCTCTCTCTCTCTCTCTCTCTCTCTCTCTCTCTCTCTCTCTCTCTCTCTCTAAGCCTACATAATGTCTTTTATTCTCCACAGTCTTATATATTCAAGAGCAAAAAATAATTGCTTCAGATCTCTCTCTCTCTCTCTCTCTCTCTCTCTCTCTCTCTCTCTCTCTCTCTCTCTCTCTCTCATATTGGAGTTTGTAATTTCTATTTGCTATTTTTGTAGTCTTTAAATAGTCTCAAGTTAGAACCAACTCGATATTGATACATGAACAATACCAGTAACATCGATAGTGGTAGCACAAGTATCAGAGCGACTTTAAACAGAGATTATTCACTAAAATTAAGAGAGAGAGAGAGAGAGAGAGAGAGAGAGAGAGAGAGAGAGAGAGAGAGAGAGAGAGAATGTTCAGAATGCTCATACAGTATATAGGTTCTAGCTATTGCAGAGGCTTAGGTAAATAAATGCACCGTAGTTTTTTTCAGCGCCATCGAGTTTTCTGTACAGCGTATAATCAAGGCCAACGACAACAGATCTATCTTTCGGTAGTCTCGGTATAATGCTGTGTGAGCCGCGGCCCTTCAAACTTGAACCACGGCCCGGTTGTGGCCTGTCCTATATCGTTGTCAGAAGCACGATTATGGCTATCTTTAACCTTAAATAAAATAAAAACTACTGAGGCTAGAGGGCTGCCATCTGGTATGTTTGAATGACTGAAAGGTGGATAATCAACATACCAATTTGCAGCCCTCTAGCCTCAGTACTTTTTAAGATCTGAGGGTGGATAGAATCAAGTGCAGACGGACAGACAAAGCCGGCACAATAGTTTTCTTATACAGTAAACTAAAAAGACCAGAGTTCTCAATCAAACCTTTTTTAACACAACAAGACTAAAACGGTTTTCAATTAAATGTCGGATCCTTCAAGCAATTAGACTGGGTGGATTTTTTGAGCAGCCTTGTTTGATAAAGGCTTTTCTTGGGATTTGTATATTTCCTTTCCTCTCTCTACAGCAATTAATGTTTATGCTGCGTTAATTGCTTGGAAGACATGTCCGTAGGAACGTCTTGGTTCAACTTCCATTTCACATGTTTCATTCAGTATGAGAGTCTTGGTTTCTTGATGAAACTAAACACTTTTGTTCCCGTAGGGGGGGTTAGTGCCGTCAGTGCAGCTCATGCAGTTCACTGTGCAAAACTTCCTAATAAGGGAAAACTGGCATAATATACATATAGGTTACAACATATATATATATATATATATATATAAAACTATATATATATATATATATATATATATATATATAAATTTCTGACTCACGTCAGGATCGAACCCATATACATATAGGTTATTTCAACATGATGATGATTTATATATATATATATATACACACACACATATATATATATAGGCTATATATATATATATATATATATATATATATTATTGTGTGTGTGTGTGTGTGTGTGGGCGTATGTACGCGCAATACCCAGACCAGTGAATGGGAACGCGACGCACAAAAAGTCGGGTAAGAATCGATGTACATACAAACCTGTAAAAGTATTACAAAGCAACGTATTGATTGCCCAGTGTTCTAATGGTGCCGAAGTTGGGACCGTATCGACCACTGGCAAATGCATTCTAGTGTCGACCGTCTTATGAAGTATGTGGAAAGTTCATTCACAGAACGACGTGGTCGAGGGAGGAGGGGGAGTAATGTTTGTCAGTGTGGGAAGTAGTTTTGAGACGAGTGACAGTGAACAGCGAGTGGGAAGGGTGGGCCGTTGTAAAGGAAGAGAGATTGTCATCGACCGGTGCAAGAGGTCAGGCTCAGTGACAGGAGTCAGTTAGGGTGGCCAGAGCCGAGGGGTTTGTATGAGAGGTTAATCTGGTAACCGTCATTTCGGGCCTTTTGAGTGAAAATTCGACGGTTTTTGCATTTAAAGGGGTCTCTTTGAGAATGTAGTAGGGCAACTCTCCTGTTTTTGGACATTTAAGTGGAAAAAAAAGTTAAGCATACCTTAGTTTAACCAGACCACTGAGTTGATTAACAGCTCTCCTAGGGCTGGCCCGAAGGATCAGATTTATTTTACGTGGCTAAGAACCAATTGGTTACCTAGCAACGGGACCACATTTTGACGAGAAATGAATTTCTATCACCAGAAATAAATTCCTCTAATTCTTCATTGGCCGGTCGGGGAATCGAACGCTGGGCCAGCAGCGTGCTAGGGAGAACTATACCCACCCCTCCAATGAGGAACCATTTAAGTGAAAATTCATTATTTTTATGTCTTTGCAGTGGAAATTATCTTGCTTTTTATTTTATGTTTCAATGCCGTGAATATATCCCTGGCTAATTATATTCGTTTCATTGAGTAATTGGTTCTTCTGATTTAATGCTGCGCTTTAATGAATATGGTTCTGATTTGATTTATCGATTCACCCATTCATTGATTAATATACCTTTCACTATCATACGCTCGTCATTTTAAATCATTCACAACTTAAATTTATACGAATCTTGTTGCGTCATGTGATCCATTCATGTGATTCATTCAGACTTTCAGGTTCTGATGACTTTGTATGTCGTCAGTGAAGGCTTGATGTGAATTTGAAAATGATTTATGTGAACTGTTGTAATTTCACGCGACAATTTATGGCCTCGCAGTTGCATGCGATGACTTCATATGAACTAATGACGTTATAGGGTCTTTGGCTCGCGTGCGCGCGCCCACACAACACACACACACACATACACCCATATATATATATATATATATATATATATATATATATATATATATATATAAAGGACCGAAGATGTTAATATACATAAATGACTACCAAAATTAGGTCATTATGGGTAATCCATGAAACTTTATACATGTACATATACACACGCGCATACATGTATACTTATGCATTGTATTATTTGTGTAAATTATATATATATATATATATATATATATATATATATATATATATATATATATATATATATATATATATATATACATACGTACATACATACATACATATACCTATACATACATACATACATATATACTCTATGCACCTTCTCTCCACCAGAATAACCACTTATTCCACCCAAAACACCAAACTCCCATAAGACCTCTATGTAGAGACGCCATCCATTCATTTCATGACCTGCCCCATATCCTTCATCCTAGCCCTTAAGATTATGCCCAAGCATCATCCTAACGACCAAATCCTCCGGCCGGTGTATTTATCCGTGAAGGACCGAGGGAGCTTAGAGCGTTTAGTGAATGATCCAGCGGTGGATTCGTATTTCATGTGCAGCTCAGTAATGCAATTGCGGAGGTCTGCAATATTGAACTATCCCTTTCACGCCGGGCGTTTGCTGGGGCGTTTTATCTCTATTAGTTTATTGCGTTTGTTAGTTTTGTATTCGTGTTTTTATCATCTTATTTTGGCTTTATTGTTTTGCGTTTAGTTTTATTGTGAGTTTTGCTGTTTCTGTTGCAGTTAGCTGTAGTCATTTTGGTTTGTGTTACGGGCGTTATTATTATTATTATTATTATTATTATTATTATTATTATTATTATTATTATTATTATTATTATTATTATTATTGAGAAACAAATCCACAGTTATGTACATGTACAAATTAAGACTCATGCCACTATGAGTATTTTACTATTATTATTATTATTATTATTATTATTATTATTATTATTATTATTATTATTATTATTATTATTATTGGAGAAACAAATCCACAGTTATGTACATGTACAAATTAAGACTCATGCCACTATGAGTATTTTACTATTATTATTATTATTATTATTATTATTATTATTATTATTATTATTATTATTATTATTATTATTATTATTATCGTCAGAAAAGCTAGGGTAATATAAGAGAGAGTGGGGATTCCATGTACCGTAACGTCCCGAAGATAGGGCCAGCATAGTAGCCTACTTTCGTTCTGCATAATTATAGAAGCGGCCAGTAATGAGAGATTCGGGCCCCGGGCTGGAGGACGGAAAGTTGAAACGTGGAGTTCATTACAAGAAAAAAATATGGATAAATTTACAAGAAAAAAATATGGATATAAAATTTTGTTTGTTGTAGTCAGGGTTAATTAGAACCCCAAAAAATTCTCCTTGTATTTTATAGTTTACTTATATTTTTATCTATTTATTTATTAATTTGTTCGTTTTATTTTTGTTTTTGTAATAACTAATCTCTTCTTTCTGTATTTCCCATTACCTTCTGTTAGTCTTTCAAATGAACACCGTAATATTCTTTGGAAGCTTGAATTTCAAGTCAGTGGCCCCTTTGGTGGGCTTGTTCCATATGAATGGGGTTCATCTTCTGAATAATAATAATAATAATAATAATAATAATAATAATAATAATAATAATAATAATAATAATAATAATAATAATAATAATGATTGTAAAGTGTCTTATGGTCTTGTCATAGACTCTCTGTTTATTTTCTGATTTATCTGCGACCTCTCATGATCTCTCATGACCTCTCATTTCACTTCCGACCTTCACAGAGATTTTCAGAGGCACCCGAAAGCTGGAACTCACTCACATGAAGGCTCTCTCTCTCTCTCTCTCTCTCTCTCTCTCTCTCTCTCTCTCTCTCTCTCTCTCTCTCTCTCTCTCTCTCTCTCTCCTGTGTGCTAATGCAGTTATGGAAGTCTTTTGGGATGTCATGGTAATAATGGTTATTTTCGGTGATGGACATTGGTCATCATGCGTACTTATCATGCAAGCTCGCTCTCTCTCTCTCTCTCTCTCTCTCTCTCTCTCTCTCTCTCTCTCTCTCTCTCTCTCTCTCTCTCTCTCTCTCTCTCTCTCCAGTTTCACAGTTCATTGATTATCCGAAGTTTTGGGGATTATTATTATTATTATTATTATTATTATTATTATTATTATTATTATTATTATTATTATTATTATTATTATTATTATTATAATATGATAGTGGTGATTATTATTATTATTATTATTATTATTATTATTATTATTATTATTATTATTATTATGATGATGATGTTGATGTTGATTATTATTATTATTAGTATTATTATTATTATTATTATTATGATTATTATTATTATTATTATTATTATTATTATTATTATTATTATCTCAAATTCTTTCATACATGACTTGCCCGGTCATTCTAATACACAACGAACATAATTAAAAAAAAAACCTTTGGAATATAAATCCCCCAACTATTCCACACTTGTATATTAAGATAGTAATGAACGGTCTAAAAGTCAGGGACAGTTTTAATGTAAGCTGCAATTATCCTCTTAGGCGTTATAATGAGATAATGTTGGCGTAATTAATTACGGGGTTGTTGATTGTTCCTCTTCCTCTCCTGTTAATTCCACCCCCGATGTCCCGTCATTTGTAATGGGGCGTTTGGTGATTAGGATTTAAAATGTTTTTGAGGACTTGACTGATGGTCCATCGTTGATCTGTCAGTAATTTTGTTTATTTATTTATTTTTTTTTTTTTACCTTTTCAGAGGGAGGAAATTCTTCCTTCTTTTTAGACATTATTTCTTGTATTATTTCGTGTAAGTGCATACATATTTATATGCATTATTTCCTGTAAGTGTGTGCACATTTATATGTATTATCTCTTGTAAGTGCATACATATTTATATGCATTATATCCTGTAAGTGTGTACACATTTATATGCATTATTTCCTGTAAGTGCGTTCCCATTTATATGCATTATTTCCTGTAAGTGCATACGCATTTACATGTAATATTTCCTGTAAGTGCCTACACATTTATATGCATATATACAGTATGTATGTATATATATATATATATATATATATATATATATATATATATATATATATATATATATATATATATATATTATAAAATAGTGGAGGTGTTGGCGTATGCGCACGTTCCTTTAAAGCTAAGTTCATCATTGTTGACCCAAGCAGTGAATTAGTCAGTTATAAATAGTTAGTGGCTCAATTAAGCTGATTTGCTACCAGGGACGTACCCAAAATATTTGATGACAGAGAGAGAGACAGAGAGAGAGAGAGAGAGAGAGAGAGAGAGAGAGAGAGAGAGAATGAGTGTCATTGGGGATTTATGCGATGTGTGCGTACTTTTATGTCATGTGATTAGCGCTTGAATCGTCACCACCGTGATTGGCTTCTATTTCCCGAAACTATGTTCCTATGAATTCGTCCCTGTTTTGACGAACTGGCGTATCCCATTTTTAGTTTTCTGTTAAAGAAAACTATTGTGCCGGCTTTGCCTTTCTGTCCGCACTTTTTCCCGTCCGCCCTCTGGTCTTAAAAACTACTGAGGCTAGAGGGCTGCAAACTGGTATGTTGGTCATCCACCCTCCAGTCATCAAACATACCAAATTGCAGCCCTCTAGCCTCGACAATTTCTAAGATCTAAGGGCGGACAGAAAAGGCCATCTCAATAGTTTTCTTGTACAGAAAACCTAAAATGGCTTACGTGAGCTCGTCAGATTTTCCTTTGGTTTCAATTGAAAGTCATAGTTTTATTTCAGTCTTCATGTGTGTGTGCGTATGTGTGTTTAAGTGTGCGTATGTACGCCCGCAGTATCTGTTCTCAACGGCACGGCAATAAGTTCGTGCATGGCACAGGAAGGCTAACTGTTACGTGCAATGAGGGGGATTACCAACAGATACACGACGTGATTGCCTGAACCATTGTCTCCGAGCTAATTGGACGAAAGGCCGGACAAATGTCTCCATAACGGAGTCGCGTGGTATGAAATTAGGCTCGAATGTTAATCATTAATTGTATGCAGTTCCGCGACGGATTCAAGGAACATTTACGATCAATTTGCGTGGAGGTAATGGCCGACTTAATGAAAAGTGAATCATTTTGTTTTTTTTATGCTTTTTTTTTTTTTACTTTCGTTTCGCGGTGTTTTGCTTGCGGTATTTTATCGTGGGGGAAGAGGGGTGGGGAAATGGGGCGGGGGTAAAATATTGATATTTCATGCCCCCAGTTTAGTATCTGTTTTGATACAGGCCACATTGTGTAAGGTGGTTCAATGAAGTATTTTGTTCATTTTGACGTGCGTGAAAGTAAATTTACTTTTATCGGTTACACACACACACACACACACATATATATATATATATATATATATATATATATATAATATATATATATATATATATATATATAATTTATATATATATATATATATATATATATATATATATATATATATATATATATATATATATTATGTGTGTTGACATTCTCTCTCTCTCTCTCTCTCTCTCTCTCTCTCTCTCTCTCTCTCTCTCTCTCTCTCTCTCTCTCTCTCAAAGACACCTAGTGATCCTAATGTCTCATCAGAGATTGCCTCCGACACTCGTCAAATTATTCAGTAGTCATTTAATATTCGTCCTTTGATCACAACCCCCCTTCCTTTCATTTATATTACATTTAAAAGAATTCTTGGTAACTATGAATCAAAGGCGGATGAGAGGTACAGTTCACGCTGGGTAGGTGGGGGTGGGGGCCGGGGGATTACCCATACCCATACCCACACCCACCAGTCCACTCCCTTTTATGGTGTGGGATATTTTCTCTTGAAGAAAAAAGGAAGCAGCCTCGTCTGCCAATTTAAGAAATGAAGCTTCTCGATATTCTGGAAAATTTTGGGTTTTTTTTTTTTTTACTTAAAGACTCTGTTTCTTTTTTTAATATATAGTTTGAGGGTGTTTTTTTGTAAACAGGGAATGGGTTTATCTTCGAAAATTGAGTGGGTTGAGGGTGTCTCTTTGTAAACAGGGAATGGGTTTATCTTCGAAAATTGATTGGGTTTTTATGTACAGTGAGACGACCGTTTCCAAAACCGAGATTATCTGTCGGTGGTTGATGATGATTTCTTAACTTTTTCTTTTTTTTTTCTTTCTTTTTAGTTTTCACGCCGTGGCAACTCTAAAAATTGCTGTGTTTCTTTGAAGACAGTATTTTGGAGGTAAATGAAGTTATATGGCATCTTAAAAATAAGGTTATATCATTGATATCTACGACATTGAAAACTAATGGGGAGATGACATTGAAATCTCAAAAGGTGACACTGATAAACTGTTATGGAGAGTCATTGAAAAGTAACTCATGTGACATTAAAAGTTAGTAAGGAGTTGGTATTGAAAAATAATAAGGAGATATTGGAAACTATTAAGGATATGTCACTGAAAACTAGTAAGGAGATATTGGAAACTAATAAGGAGATGACACTGAAAACTAATAAGGAGATATCATTGAAACCAAATAGGGAGATGACATTGAAAACTGTTAAGGAGATGACACTGAAACCTAATGGTGATATGACATTGAAAAACTGTTAAGGAGATAACTCTCTCTCTCTCTCTCTCTCTCTCTCTCTCTCTCTCTCTCTCTCTCTCTCTCTCTCTCTCTCTCTCTCTCTACTACAGTTAATCGACCTGTGAAAACTGAAACGCACTCATCGAATGCAGAAGTGATCTCTCTCTCTCTCTCTCTCTGATCGCCAAGAAATCTCCGTTTAAAACTGGTGGCCATCTCCTCTGGGCCATTAAGCTCACTTCCCTGGCCTTTCATTATTCAACAGTTAATCAGCCAGAGAAAAGACGGGATCATACGGTCGATTTCTTAATGATTCGAAGGGTTCCCCCCGAACAAGGCACGATAGATTCGTTCTCTCTCTCTCTCTCTCTCTCTCTCTCGTAAATGATTGCAGTTTATGATAGCATAGAATTTTGTAATATTTTTTACGTTAACGATAAATTAATTCTCTCTCTCTCTCTCTCTCTCTCTCTCTCTCTCTCTCTCTCTCTCTCTCTCTCTCTCTCTCGTGAATAAATGCAGTTTATGATAGCGTACGATTTTGTAATATTGTTTGTTGGGAATAAATTTGCTCTCTCTCTCTCTCTCTCTCTCTCTCTCTCTCTCTCTTAAATAAATGCAGTTTATTACAGCATACAGTTTTGTAATATTGTTTACGTTAACAATAAATTTGCTCTCTCTCTCTCTCTCTCTCTCTCTCTCTCTCTCTCTCTCTCTCTCTCTCTCTCTCTCTCTCTCTCTCTCGTAAATAAATGCAGTTTAGTATAGCATTCAATTTTGTAATAGTGTTTACGTTAACAATAAATTTGCTTCTCTCTCTCTCTCTCTCTCTCTCTCTCTCTCTCTCTCTCTCTCTCTCTCTCTCTCTCTCTCTCTCTCTCTCTCGTAAATACATGCAATTTATTATAGCATACAGTTTTGTAATGTTTTTTCACATTATCAATAAATTTACTTTTCGTAAGTATGGAAATTGACATTGAGACTATGCAGAGGTGAAAGATCGTTTTATGGCGGTTAGATAACTTCTATATATTTATGTTTTAAAAGATATTTTTTAATTTGAATATATAAACTCCAACCTTTGCATTCTGCTTATGTAATATAGCTTATCTTTTGATGTATTCTCACTCGAATGACTTCCAAGTGGAACCATTGAGGATTTCGAGTACCCTCCATTTTCACTAATTTAATCAAAGGATTAAGTGATCTAATTATTCTAAGGACCGACTTTCATCTGATGCCTCTTTACTTGAGGTTCTTTGCAGCGTGCCTTCCTTAGGCCTCTAGCTGCGACCCCTTTCGTTCTTTTTACTGTACCTCCTTTCATATTCTCTTCCTTCCATCTTACTTTCCTCAACCCTCTCCTAACAGTTGATTCATAGTGCAACTGCTTTGAGGTTTTCCTCCTGTTACACCTTTCAGACCTTTTACTGTCAATTTCCGTTTCAGCGCTGAATGACCTCATAGCTCCCAGTGCTTGGCCTTTGGCCTAAATTCTATAATTCCTTTTCATCCTAAGCATATATTTCGCTCGCTCCAATCTCATTGCGAGGCATACCCAGTCTATCAAATGGAAGCGATTAACCCGGCGGGGGCATTTATATTTGCAAAGGGCGAACTGGGTCACAAATAAATTGTATTGACCTACTGCTAATAATGTTATTTTTTTTTTTTCACTAGCGTTCGTTATTTAATTTGCATCGGTATTTTTGGGGGGCCCCTTTCCGTTCAAAGCAAAACATGTTTTGTCGCTGTTATAATTGCAGACTTGATTCGTTGTCAATGGAAAAGCAGATTCCGCTTTGTTATGTACTATGTTATAGTAATCAGGGATACACGCACATTACACGCACATACACATATATATACTTATATACACGTGTATTTATATACATATATATATATATATATGTATGTATATACATTTATATACACATAATCTACTTAGATAATGTACATATATATGTATATATAAATTATATATATATATGTATATATATATATATATATATATATATACATACATATATACCGTTATGTATAAATATGTGTATGTATATATACAGTATATGTGTGTATGTATATATACAGTATATGTATGTATGTATGTATGTATGTATGTATGTATGTATGTATGTATGTATGTATGTATATATATATATATATAGTATATATATATATACACACACATGACACGCAGAAAAATAAACAAATAAAATATCTCCGTAATTAGTTTCCGATGAAGCCATTACACGAATGTAATCCCCTTCACCGCTAAGATATATGCGGAGATTTTTTTATAAGCGGAAACTTTCTTTTTATTCCATTTTTACCTAATAAGAGGTTTGGGGAAATGATGAAACCTTAGATCATGGGGAATGTCTGAGGAGGGAGTTGGGGATTGCAGAATGTGGAAGGGGAATAGGAATAGTGGGAGGGGGAGGGAGAGGGGGAGGGGGGTGAGTCAAGGAAGTTGTAACGAGCTTGGGGGGGCGGGGGAAGGTGTAGGACGTGGGAGTCCTGTGGAGGGCAGGTAAATTAATGATAGGTCTCCTGCGTCTCTTCCTAGGATGGAGAGAGAGAGAGAGAGAGAGAGAGAGAGAGAGAGAGAGAGAGAGAGAGAGAGAGAGAGAGAGAGAGTCTTTCCCTAGTACCGGTACTATTTCTGGAATGAGAGAGAGATAGAGAGAGAGAAAGAGAGAAAATTAATGATAGGTCTCTTGCGTCTCTTTCCAGGATGAGGATCAGGTGAGAGAGAGAGAGAGAGAGAGAGAGAGAGAGAGAGAGAGAGAGAGAGAGAGAGAGAGAATTAATGATAAGTCTCTTGCGTCTTTTTTCAGGATGGGGATCGGGTGAGAGAGAGAGAGAGAGAGAGAGAGAGAGAGAGAGAGAGAGAGAGAGAGAGAGAGAGAGAGAGAACAGCTTTTCCTTAATACTGTACTATTTCTGGAATGAGAGAGAGAGAGAGAGAGAGAGAGAGAGAGAGAGAGAGAGAGAGAGAGAGAGAGAGAGAGAGAGTAATTGATCCCCTGGTTACTGTGTCTGGAATAATCATGTCATCGTAATTAATCCTCTGGTTACTAATCTTTGGAATAATAATGGTATCGCAACTAATCCTCTGCTTATTATCTGGAATAATTGTGGAATCGTAATTAATCCTCTGGTTACTATATCTACAGTAGAATTGTCGTGGTACCGTAACGTAATTCACTGGTTACTATCGGTAATAATCAAAGCATTGTAATTAATCCTCTGGTTACTATCTCTAGAATAATCATGGTATCGTAATCAGTCCTCTCTAGAATAATCGTGGTATCGTAATTAATCCTGTGGTTATTATCTCTAGAATAATCGTGGTTTCGTAACTTAATTCACTGGTTACTATCGGTAATCAAAGTATTGCAGGTAATCCTCTTGTTAGTATTGTTGGAATAATCACGTTATCGTAATTAATTCTTTGTGACGTAAATCTTAAACTATCCTTATTTAGATAATGAAATATGAAATTACGCTAAGAAACTATCGAAAGTTTTAGAGTGCCGTCAGTGCACCTCACAGGGTGCACCGTAGGCATTACTAAAGGTTCTTTGCGGCGTCCCTTCGGCCCCTAGCTGCAACCCCCTTTCGTTCCTTTTTACTGTACCTCCATTCATATTCTTCCATCTTGCTATCCACCCTCTCCTAACAATTTAACTATTTCAAAGTGCAACTGCTTTGAGGTTTTCCTCCTGTTACACCTTTCAAACCTGTTACTCTCAATTTCCTTTTCAGCGCTGAATGAATTCATAGGTCCCAGTGGTTGGCCTTTGGCCTAAACTCCTTATTCCATTCCATCAGAGCTGTAACAAATAATGTCGGAGGTGATCGGTTTAGTTGTTAATTGCAAAACTTCCTGAGACAATAATGTCAGCTCGCTCGCTGACTCGAATTTGTAGAGCGTAATCCGGTGGGATTGCAATGTTATATATGGACGCTCCTGTTGTTTCAGTCCATTTAACTCCTCAGTTTCTTCTCTCTCTTTGGTGTAGAGCGAAGACATTTTATATTTTGCCTTTCCAGTGTTCGGTTAAAGCTGAAATTTTTGTGTAGTTATGTGAAATTACTCAGATCGATTAGGCGAAGATTTAGATAAATGCAGAAATGTCATACATTTTTCCTTGAATGTATGTGCTTATGTATATATATATAATATATATATATTCCAAAGATATATATATACAGTATATATATATATATATATATATATATATATATATATATATATATATATGTATATATATATGTATTTTATATTTTTATAAACAGATATATTCAAGATAAGATATATGTACATGTATATTTAGCTTATCTAACATATATATATATATATATATATATATATATATATATATATATATATATATATATATATATATATATATATATATGTATATATATATGTATATATGGTTAGCCATAATCGTGCTTCCGGCAAGGATATAGTACAGGCCACCACCGGGCCGTTGTTAAAGTTTCGTGGGCCGCGGCTCATACAGCATTATACCGAAACCACCGAAAGATAGATCTATTTTCGGTGGCCTTGATTATACGCCGTACAGAAAACTCGATTGCGCAGAAGAAACTTCGGCGCGTGTTTTACTTGTTTATTTTAGTTTTCAGACATCGGTTTCTGGTTGAATATATATATATTATATATATAATATATGTATATATATATTTTTTCATTTTTTCAACTTGTGACACTGTCGTAGGGAATAACTTTCCTGTTCAGCGGCTCTGCAAAAATTTCGCATTCTCCTTCCTAGCTGACATCTTTTGGTTTAATAGCCAAAGTTTTACTCGGCCGGTGTTGTGATAACAGTATATTTTGAAGATTAAAAGATTAACTCTCCTGATAAATTTTTGTCCTCATACCCCGCTTACGTGCTACTATTTTCTCATTGTTTTCATGCCCTGTGATAAAACATTTTCCTTTCCTTCTTGAATTTAAGTGTAATATTTCATTTCGCTTCGACGACTGAACATCTCAGATTTCAAGTGTAACATTTCATTTCCCTTCGATGACCGAACTTCAGAAAACAAAGAAACTGAATAAGAAAAATATGATGGTTTTTTCCCTCCGTCTATTCGTCGTGGCGCCGTCATGAAACGCCAGAAGGTAACGATAGAGGATGCAAAAGGGGGAGACCTCTGATAAAAATGGTAACGAGTGAAACAGAAGAGAAGAGGAACTGGGGAAAAACTATACCCGGGCCAAAGAGTTTCTCCGAAAATCCACCGTAGGAAGAAGTCGACAAAAAAAAAAAAAAAAATTGCAGAAACTGTAGGCTTTTCTGGAAAGGTTAACGAAGGAGAACGTAACGAAATGAACGAAAAATATTGGAGAAAAACGATAGATATATAGAAGGGAAGGAGAGTTGAAAGAAAGCGGAAGGAATCAAGGCACACGGAGATAAACACTTTGGGTTTAGTTGAAAAAACATGAAGAATTGTTGGGTAGACTGTTTTTTTCCTGTTCATTTGTCAGGTTACGTCATTTTGTGTAGTTTTTTACGTTCATAGTTTTAATCAATCACAGGAAGGCCACACACACAAAGTACATATATATATGTAAGTGTGTATATATATATATACATATATACATAAATGTATATATACTTATAAATATATACAGTATATATATAATTATATATAAAATATATGTACATATAAATATATATATTTATAAATGTATATACATATTCATATACACACACAGAACATATATACATACATATACACACACATACACACACAAGAGAAATAGAGAGCAGAGGTAGAGAGTGAGTGAGCGTGAATGTCAGTGATAAAAACCCTTTGTGTAAATTCCGCGGGGATCTATCACCCTTAGATTTGGTATCCCTGGAGCAGGGACTCCAGGAAAGGTTGATTGAACACCAGATCTCCTGTATCTGCCGGGGACGAGGACGGGCGAGGCAGGGCAGGAAGCTGTGGGGACGGTATAAAGTGCTTTGGGTGAGGCGAGGGGGGAGAGAGAGAGAGTGAGAGAAGGAGAGAGTGTGAGAGAGAGAGAGAGAGTTTTGCAGAGGGGAGGAGGAGGAGGTGTAATAGGAGGAGGGGAAGGAGGAGGAGGAGGAGGGTAATAGAGGAGGAGGAGAAGGGGAGTAATAGAAGGAGGAGGGGGAGGAGTAATAGAGAAGGAGAAGAAGGGGGAGTAATAGCAGGAGGAGGAGGAGGAGGAGTAATAGGAGGCGGGGAGTAATCGAAGGAGGAGGAGGAGGAGTAGTAATAATAGGAGGAGGAGGAATAATAGAAGGAGGAGGAGGGGAATAGGAGAAGGGGGAGTAATAGAAAGAGGAGGAAGGAGGGAGTAATAGGAGGGGGAATAATGGGAGGAGGAGGAGGAGGAGGGGGAGTAATAGAAGGAGGCGGAGGGGAACAGGAGGAGGGGTAGTAATAGGAGGAGTGGAGAGGGGAGTAATAGAAGGAGGAGGAGAGGGGAGTAATAGAAGGAGTGGAGAGGGGGTAATAGGAGAAGGAGAAGGGGGATTGATTGGAAGAGGAGGAGGGGGAGTAATCGGAAGAGGGGGGAGTAATAGGAGGAGGGGGAGTAAAAGGAGGAGGGAGAATAATAAGGGGAGGAGGATGGTGGTGAGACCCAACCCATTCATCTAGGAAAGAAGGATGAATGTGTGTTTGTGTTTGTGTTTGTTTTTTTTGTGTGTGTTTGTTTTTTGTGTGTGTGTTTGTTTTTGTGTCTGTGTTTTTTCAGTGGGTTTTAAGGCACCTTGTACATCTGTTGTAGCATAAGACAGTGTCTGTCCGTTTAATTCTCTCTTTCCTGCCATTTGCTGTTCCAGGGAATGCAGTAGATTCTATTTAAGTTCGTCCGGATTAATTGTTATTGCCGAATTACGTTAATTGTAAGACTCGATGATTTTTAGTAGATTCCTTTAACATCGTCCGGATTAACTGTAATTGCTAAATTACGTTAATTTTAAGACTTAATTAATTTGGCCCCTTAATAGGGGAAAATTTGTAATGGCCATTAGAGTTAAATACTATCAGCGAAATTGCGCACATTCTTTGTTCATACATCTGACATAAAGATCACTACTTTTGGCGCACTGTAGACATTACTTAAGGGTCTTTGCAGCGTCCCTTCGGCCCCTAGCTGCAACCCCTGTCATTCCTTTTACTGTACCTCCGTTCAGACCATCTCTCTTCCGTCTTGCTATTCAGCATCTCCTAACAATTATTTTCATCGTGCAGCTGCGAGGCTTTCCTCCTGTTACACCTGTCACCCCTACCTACTTTCAATTTCCTTTCCAGCGCTGAATGACCTCTTAGGTCCCAGTGCTTGGCCTTTGGCCTCAACTCTATATTCCATTCAATTCCATTCCTGAACAGGTTGGAAGAATCTTCACCTAATTTTTGTAAAATATTAGTAGTTTCTTACATACATTTATTACCCACCTTTTTTTCCTTATACATTCCCTCTCTAATCTTATCTTCAATTGGCAGTATCTATCCTCCTCCTCCTCCTCCTCCTCCTCCTCCTCCTCCTCCTCCTCCTCCTCCTCCTCCTCCTCCTCCTCCTCCTCCTCAACTTCCTTCCGCTGCCCGTCTGATCAGTCTCATCCTTTCTCCTCCACAGCCATTAGATTACAGGGATTCTGCAACGATTCTTCTTCACTTTCTCCCAAAAATGATATGTTGCTGGGTATTGGAAACTCTTGTTTATACACACGGATTTTATTTAGACGAATATTGGCTTCGGTAGAGCAAGAAAATGTTTGTAAATCAGTGTGGTTTAGTATGTGAGGATATTTTTTTTGTTGCCAGAGGAATAGTCTTTGGTATTGGTTAAGATTTTCATTGAATTCAGAATCCAGGAAACTTGTTTATTTACACGTCTTTTTTATTTGGACGAATACTGGCTTTTGGGAAGTAAGAAAATGCTAGTAAATGTGTGTGATTTTGTATGTGGGGATATTTTTATTGTTGCTAAATAGTGTTTGGCCATACTGAAGATTTTCATCGGATACAAAATCCAGGAAACTTTTGTTTATATACACGGGTTTTTTTATTTAGACGAATACTGGCTTTTGGGAAGTGAGAAAATGCTAGTAAATGCGTGTGATTTGGTATATGGGGATATTTTTATTCTTGCCAAATGAATAGCCTTTACTAAAACCTCGTCGCTGCCAGCATCATCAAGCATAAAAACCGCTTTCATGACGCGTCTCGGAAAACTTTAATTTTTTTTCCCCGTCTTTCGTTCTTCGCATTGTGTCCACTTGCCAAGCGAGATGACTCCCGCCCGCACCAACTTGACGGAGCCCACTTAGCGGCGTGAGAAGATGACGTCACTTGCAAGTGGTTGCGTTCGATGCTGAGCCCTGCCGAGACTCTTTGGGAATCGGGACACGTCTCCTGCTAGTGGGAGAGCAGGCTTAATGGCCACACCACTCCTCCACTTTGGTAGCTCTCTCTCATTCTTACCAGCACGGACACGTACTCGCTGGCATACGTACGTACACGTGCGTCTGTACGTTTGTTTGCCGCGTGCACGGAACTCGTACTTACAAGCATGTACGGTGCTTGCGTTCCTGCATACTTAAAGCAGGTCATCTCACCGATTTCTTTTGACTCTGAGGTAATGCTCGCATCAGCTTCTCGACGCCGCGTGAACTGTTTCAGTGTCTGCGTGACTTTGTATTTTGGTTATTGCTTTTTCTTCTTCTTCTGTGGTTTGTTGGTGGCTCGTTTTGGCATCTGGCAGGCCTAAAAGATTCTTCTTGACTGGCTCGTCTTTCGTCAGTATCTACTTGTAAATCTGTGTATTTGTTTCCATGTGTGAAACCTCCCGAAAACACCGTTTCTGAAAGTCGTGCGAGTTTCCACTTTCGGGGAGATTAGGGTAGTTCCTCTCTCTCTCTCTCTCTCTCTCTCTCTCTCTCTCTCTCTCTCTCTCTCTCTCTCTCTTTTGCGTGTCTGAAAATGCGATAGGAGGAGGGCTGCTACCCCACCTAGGTAATAGCAGTTGGAAATTTATTTTTGTGGTAATAGTATTTGCTGAAATATGGTTTATAAACTTGAAAATTGTAGAAAATATATATATATATATATATATATATATATATATATATATATATATATATATATATATATATATATTTTTTTATATGAAATTGAGGTTTTGAAAGGGAAACTGCTCGAGACTACAATCCAGTTTCCACGACCACACGTTTTAGTTTTCTGTAAAAGAAAACTATTGTGCCGGCTTTGTCTGTCCGTCCGCACTTTTCACTGTCCGCACCTTTTTCTGTCCGCACTCTTTCTGTCCGCCCTCAGATCTTAAAGGCTACTGAGGCTAGAGGGCTGCAAATTGTTATGTTGATCATCCACCCTCCAATCATCAAGCATACCAAATTGCAGCCCTCTAACCTCAGTTTTTATCTTATTTAAGGTTAAAGTTAGCCATAATCGTGCTTCTGGCAACGATATAGGACAGGCCACCACCTGTCCGTGGTTAAAAATTCACGGGCCGCTGCTCATCCAGCATTATACCGAGACCACCGAAAGATAGATGTATTTTCGGTGGCTTTGATTATACGCAGTACAGATAACTCGATTGCGCCGAAGAAGCTTCGGCGCATTTTTTACTTGTTATTGTTGCTTATGTATAGAATTTGAGTTTTATATAATAGGAGCATTATTTCCATTATATTGTTGTTTTAGTGGTTTATTTACCCGGTAAATCGTGCTGCCGTCGAGTCAACTGTCGTGTATATATTTGCTGCAAACAAACCCTTTGCCGTGGAAGCAACAGAGATACGGTTTAAAAACTTCTTGTAAATAATTCCAATTAAAAAAATAATTTCAATTAAAAAAAAAACTCCGTTGAAAAATCTCAAGTCTTAAATGTTTTTCAAACCTCGTTTCATCTGAACATAGTTCGAGTCTGCCACGCTCGCTTCCTTTAACCCCCTCCATCTCCCACCCTCCGCCATCTGTGATTGAGACACCCCTCCGCCCCTACCACCACCACCACTCCCAGACTCCCTCCCACTCGCCACCCACTTCCTAAGACCTTCAACTTAATAAAACTTTTCTCTCCAAAGTTTTTAAGTTACTTCGAATCATGCGCGGATATATTTAAGGGTTGGTATTAAGGAGTTTGGCCTGATGGACTTAGGTGGCTTTTGTTTTGCTTTTTGTTGTTTATTGTGTATTGTTATTTGTTTTTTGTTATTTTTCCTTTTGTAATAATGGGCTGGCGTCTATTTTTTTAGTTTTCTGTAAGAGAAAACTCTTGTGCCGGGTTTGTCTGTCCGCCCGCACTTTTTCTGTCCGCCCTCAGATCTTAAAAACTACTGAGGCTGGAGGGCTGCAAATTGGTATGTTGATCATCCACCCTCCAGTCATCAAACAGACCAAATTGCAGCCCTCTAGCCTCAGTAGTTTTGATTTTATTTAAGGTTATAGTTAGCCATAATCGTGCGTCTGGCAACGATATAGGACAGGCCACCATCGGGCCGTGGTTAAAGTTTCACGGGCCGCTGCTCATACAGCATTATACCGAGACCACCGAAAAATGGATCTATTTTGTGTGGCCTTGATTATACGCTGTACAGAAAACTCGATTGCGCCGAAGAAACTTCGCATTTTTTACTTGTTTTGGTTTTTGTTATTTAATGTTATTTGTTACTTTACTTTGTAATAATAGACTGGCATCTATTTTATTTTTATTTATATATAATATAGTCATTAAGTATTAGCGTAATATATCTTGGGGCTTTTAAAGAGCAATTGAACACTCCCGACCTTTTTGTCTTGTTATCTTAATTGTTGATTGTTAATATTGTCGTTATTTGTTTATTTCTTTTGTAATAATTTATTTTTATTTATATCCGCTGCGTGGTCTCACGGGCTTTCATCACAGCTATATAATATAGTAATTAATAATTAAAAAGCCACAATAAAGTATACGAGCGATTTATTTTTCCAAAATACAAAAAAGGGGTATTTTGGAAAAACACAATCGCTCGTATACATTACTGTGGCTTTTTTACTTATTATTTCCGGTCACATTATAGTGATGCACCATAAATAATATAGTGATTAAGGCATAAGCGTCATATATCCGGGACTTTCAACAAGTTATTCAACATCTTTTGTCTTTTATTCACTTAATTTTATTCCTCTTTCTTAAAAAAATTATGATTTACACGATGCCCCCGTACGGGGATAGTGTCGTCAGTGCACCTCATGCGGTGCACTGTAGGCATTACTCGAGGTTCTTTGCAGCGTGCCTTCTCCCCGTAGCTGCAACCCCTTTCATTCTTTTTACTGTACCTCCCTTCATATTCTCTTTCTTCCATCTTACTTTCCTCAACCCTCTCCCAACAATTGATTCATAGGGCAGCTGAGAGGTTTTCCTCCTGTTACACCTTTCAAACCTTTTACTGTTAATTTCCGTTTCAGCGTCGAATGACCCCATAGGTGCCGGTTCTTGGCCTTTGGCCTAAATTACATGTTGAATTCAATTTATACGATGCAATATTAATGGAATATTTTCTAATGGTACGACTTTCTCGAATTTTCCCATTCTAGAAATTATCCCTTTCGTATATTTCTGGCCGAACCGTCATTTAGAATTGACAATCCTCCCGGGCTTCAAATATCTTATTGACTTTCCTTTGTATGTGAGGAGAATATTTTTCTTTTTATTGAGGATATATTTTCAAAGCTCAGTAGATCTTTTCAGCTTAAAGAAAGTAATTCCATTTAATGGAAATGGAAATTGCATCTTCGCGTCACGCGAAGCCATGACAAAGGTCGAATTTTTCCAGTATTTATTTCGCGTTCCTGATTATTCAGTATTTCTTTTTTTTTTTATTATTTTCCAGGTACTGATCTCTCTCTCTCTCTCTCTCTCTCTCTCTCTCTCTCTCTCTCTCTCTCTCTCTCTCTCTCTTTCTCTTGTTTATCTGGTACTTCCTTATTAGATCCCTTTAATTATTCTTCATTTTCTAATCTCCCGTGAATGTTCTTTTTTAATTCTTAAATTTCATTCCTCTCTCTCTCTCTCTCTCTCTCTCTCTCTCTCTCTCTCTCTCTCTCTCTCTCTCTCTCTCTCTATATATATATATATATATATATATATTTATATATATATATATATATATATATATATATATATATATATATATATATATATATATATATATATATCAGGAGTGCATAAATTCACCTTTATTTGTGCCGACGTTTCGAGACAATTAGTTTCATTTACAAGGCTGCAATAAAAGAATAAATATTGTGAATTATAAATACATACAAGTTATACAAAAATCACTTTAAAAACATTTGTACAATGGAATAAATTAGGCATTGCTGGAAGTACCCGCCTATATAGAAGGGGGAAGGAGGGCGACTGGAATGTCGGTAAGTGAAAAGCAAAGAAGGCTACGCCAGGTAGAGAGGTGTGGAGGAGTTTTGGGCATTCAACAAATATATATATATATATATATATATATATATATATATATATATATATATATATATATATATATATATATATTTTTTTCTCATATTTTCTTGCTTCATGTCTTTATTCTCTTTATATTTTTCCATTCCTTTTTCATGTTTCGCATCGTCCTCTTTCTTCTTATTCACTTGCCCCTCGCTTATGCCAGTGGAAATAACCCAGTTGCAAATGTTCATTAATTTCAAGATTTTCTGGTAATTGCTTCTTGGTCGTGGCTTTTGTTAAATAACAAAGGATGTACCTTCGTTCTCTCACCGTTGCACCGTTGCTCGACAAGGTGGTCTTGACATATGGGGAGGTCGGGTGAGGCGATGGATTATTTTGAAATAAGTAAAATAAAAAATGCGCCGAAGTTTCTTCTGCACAGTTGAGTTTTCTGTGCAGCGTATAATCAAGGCCACCGAAAATAGATCTGTCTTTCGGTGGTCTCGGTATATTGCTGTATGAGCCGCGGTCCATGAAATTTTAACAACGGGTGAGTTGTAAAGGAAAGCTATTTCACTGGGTGACTTGTAGAGGAAAGCCATTTCACTGGGTGACTTTTAGAGGGAAGATATTTCACTGGGTCACTTGTAGAGGAAAGCTATTTCACTGGGTGACTTGTAGAGGAAGTATATTTCACTGGGTGACTTGTATAGGAAAGCTATTTCACTGGGTGACTTGTATAGGAAAGCTATTTCACTGGGTGACTTGTATAGGAAAGCTATTTCACTGGGTGACTTTTATAGGAAAGCTATTTCACTGGGTGACCTTTATAGGAAAGCTGCTTCACTGGGTGACTTGTAGAGGAAAGCTATTTCACTGGGTGACTTGTAGAGGAAAGCTATTTCACTGGGTGACTTTTAGAGGAAAGCTGCTTCACTGGGTGATTTGTTGAGGAAAGCTATTTCACTGGGTGACCTTTATAGGAAAGCTGCTTCACTGGGTGACTTGTAGAGGAAAGCTGTTTCACTGGGTGACTTGTAGAGGAAAGATATTTCACTGGGTGACTTGTAGAGGAAAGCTGTTTCACTGGGTGACTTTTATAGGAAAGCTATTTCACTGGGTGACCTTTATAGGAAAGCTGCTTCATTAGGTGACTTGTAGAGGAAAGCTATTTCACTGGGTGACTTGTAGAAGAAAGCTGCTTCACTGGGTGACGTAGAGGAAAGCTATTTCACTGGGTGACCTTTATATGAAAGCTGCTTCACTGGGTGACGTAGAGGAAAGCTATGTCACTGGGAAATTTATAAAACTTCATGACCTTTGAAATTCACGTTACGAAATATAAATGCACCGAGTATTCATGTTCGTCTTTATTTTGCTTGGCTTAAGACAGACCAACCGACTGCTTCCCCAACGTTGCTTTCAGAGCAGCCCGGACCAAGCAGTCTGTTGTAGTTCCCAGATTATTAGCAAAGGAGGTCATTTGCATGGATAGCAGTACCACCTCAAGGGCGTGGTGGGAATGAGATGATTACACTCCCTGAATTCCACATTGCTTGGATGATAGAGTTATAAATATATCCGCGAGTTTATATTTTATGGGTGGGTTCTATCGAAGAAAATAATGCATGCTCTAAAATCAACGGAAGATTATTACCGCTATAATGTAATTATGCGGCAGCGGATAACTTTGACATATTGGCATCACAAGCATTGTCAATTAATGTTTAAAGCCCCCCCTTTTTAAAAAATAGCTGCAGCTTGAATGAACTGCTTAATGTCGAATTATGTGCCATTACATGCCATTAATTATGACTGGAATTTTAATTGGTGGCTTACTGAAATTGTTAAGTAGTTGTTTGTGAAAGTAAATTCTCTCTCTCTCTCTCTCTCTCTCTCTCTCTCTCTCTCTCTCTCTCTCTCTCTCTCTCTCTCTCTCTCCAACTAAAAGGATGTGTTTATGAGCGTATGCGTGTTGGCACATTAAAACAAATTATACAGATTTTTTGCAGCTTTCAAAATGGTTGTTGATTGTAAACTTAATTAGCTTGTTTGTTTATATAGAAGTTGACTTTTCTGCATTCCTTGTATCAGGGTCTCATCCATTTTTTCGAGCTATTTTTGTCTCTTCAAATCATTCATAGCATAATTCTCGAGTAGGATTCAGCGTGTACCTTTAAAGTGTAAACACCTGGAGGGAACTGTGCTCCCTAGTCAGGTGTTGTGTCGTGCTATTTGCCCTTATTAGGGAACATTTCCTGAATGAGTGTTTACTCGTGGGGAATGTACCTGGACATTCAAAATAAATAATGTGAATTGGACCTAATTAACTGTGCAGGTTAAAGTTTTATTCGTTTGGTGCCCAGTTTTAAATTTATATTGATTTACTGTTGTAGATAGGTTTTTTTAATATATATTTTTATTTAAGTCAGAAAATCATTAGATTTATGAATACACAGAACCTCGTGGGGAATGTACCAGGACATTCAAAATAAATATGTGAATTGGACCTAATTAACTGTGCAGGTTAAAGTTTGGTGCCCAATTTTGAATTAATATTGATTTACTATTGTAGATATGTTTTTTAATATATATATTTTCATTTAAGTCAGAAAATAGTAGATTTATGAATACACAGAACCTCAATGTTATCAGGACACGAAAATATATTCTGTCACAGGGGAAGATGAGGCGACTGTGTGTGTATGTGCGTGTGTATATATTTGTGCCTCCTCGCATCGGCATTTTCTTAACGGAAGGGGGGGAAGGCATTGTTCTTCCATTGGAACAGATCTTGATAAAAAGGGTTCGGGTACAACGAGCAGATGTGAATAGAGAGAGGAATGAAAAAGATGCTTTGCCTGACGTTTTAGACATATCACGAGAGATCTCTCTTTTGGAATGGCCGGCCGAAACAGAAATTCTATTCTGATAAAACACGAGGCGAAATAGGGCGATGCATCACGCAAAGTGCGGATACAAGGCACACACGGACGCACGACAAGAAGAAGAAGAAGAAGAAGAAGAAGAAGAAGAAGAAGAAGAAGAAGAAGAAGAAGAAGAAGAAGAAGAAGAAGAAGGAAAGAGAGAGATGGTTTTATCAATAACTTATTTTATTGGCCACTTCTATAAATTAATGTCACTGAACTTAAATTTGTGGCAAAAGAATGGAAAAGAATGGATGACATATAAATATGGAATATATATATATATATATATATATATATATATATATATATATATATATATATATATATATATATATATATATATATATATATATATATATATATATATACATATATACATACATATATATATATATACATACATACATACATATAGAGGCAGATAGATTAATAGATTGATAGATATAGTTATAATGCGTGTATGTGTGCATGAATTGAATAACATGTTTTTGTTCAATATTTTTTTTAAGTTAGTTTTCTAGACTATTTTTTTCTAGACTTTATTTTTTCTGGTCGGGCGAAAATGCTCTACTTTCGAGACCGGTTTCAGCCATTCGATGAGGGTCAACATTTGGCCAGGAGATTTGAAAGTTGGGTTTCCAATTACTATCGGATCCCATCTCTCTCTCTCTCTCTCTCTCTCTCTCTCTCTCTCTCTCTCTCTCTCTCTCTCTCTCTCTCTCTCTCTCTCTCTCCAGTTGTTCGTCTATCTTATCTTTTGACCTGTTATTATTGTTTAGAGTTTTTTATATCTGATATGAATGCAGTGAAAATCATTCTCTCTCTCTCTCTCTCTCTCTCTCTCTCTCTCTCTCTCCATCCAATTTTTCGTCTATCTTATTCCGGGACCTGTAATCATTCTTTGGATCTTTCTCATATCTGATATGAATAAAGTGAAAATCATTCTCTCTCTCTCTCTCTCTCTCTCTCTCTCTCTCTCTCTCTCTCTCTCTCTCTCCCCCCCATTTCCCTCTTGAATTCTCCCTTATGCTCACAGTGAAACCACAACAGCAATATTTCAAGGTGATTAATGCATCCGTGTTGAGCCCTGTAGCTGAAAGACCTCTCAGTCTGACTTCAGCCTGACAGACACAGCCTGTCACTCAAGTCCCGACAGGGTTTTAAAGATCAGTCCCTGCGCATATAGCCAGGATGGGAAGGTATTATTTTAGGGGCGGAGGTGAATTGTCATGAAGCACAGGGACCGAAATGGTAAACAAGTATTTTGCTGCTGCGTATGCGTAAATATATATGTATATATATATGTATATGTATGTATGTATATGTATGTATATTTATATGTATGAATATACATATATATATATTTATGAATATATGGGTATAATATATATATATATATATATATGTATATGAATATATATATATATATATGTGTTTATGAATATATGTATGAATGTATGACTAATAGACATTCATCGAGGTGTAGGTATTATATATATATATATATATATATATATATATATATATATATATATATATATATATATACAGTATATATATGATTACGATCATTTTTTGTACGTGATTCATCTATCACACATTACCACAGGTGAAAAATAAGGGACAGGGTGTAGGTCTGACCGGTTTCGACTTTTCTACAAGCCTTCGTCAATGGCTTGGAAATAAAGTCGAAACCAGTCAAACCTATTTTTCACCTGTGGTAATGTGTGAGATATATATATATATATATATATATATATATATATATATATATATATATATATATATATATATATATATATATATATATATATATATATATATAATTTATTATTTATATTTCGATTTGGAGCAAGAATTTCCCATGTTTTTCGATATATTTGAAAGGCGTAAATAATGCTGATGTTTCTTACTGAACAATCGATTAAGTGTATTGATTCCTCAGTGAGAGAGAGAGAGAGAGAGAGAGAGAGAGAGAGAGAGAGAGAGAGAGAGAGAGAGAGAGAGAAAGGTAAAAAATTCGAATAATGGCTTACAGCTGCTGCATACTAATATATGTATTTTCAATAAAGAATTCTTTTAAATGTACAAGAAATTCACAGGTCTGTATTCTCAAAATCCTGTAGCGAACTCTACGCTTCGAGATTTCTTCCCTTGGTGGAACAGGCACTGATTGACAGGCGTCTATTTTATTTATGAGAAAAGACGAGAATGGGGAGTAGTGGAAAATAAAAAAAAAAAGATTAAAAGAAGCGAAAATTTACAGTACATATTTTTTTCATGGTTGTAAATTTTAGATTTCAATTTGCTTTTGTTTGTGCAGTTGCTTGGTTGAAAAGTCATTTTAAAACTAGATTTTATTAGACTTTTTAAATACAGTCGATTCAGATTTACCAGAATTGTATTACTGATCGTGATGCAAAAATGATCCTGAAATCGACATTGTTCTCGACAGTTTATTGATGGAATAATAGAAACGTCATATGTTTTCCGTATTTTATTTATATTCTTAATTTTCCATCGTCAGTCCAGCAGGGTTCAACGGCCATGTAAGTTGGACAATGATTTACCCTTAAGGGACTGATTTTACGGTATATTTCATTGTTTGATACGTAAATAAATTTTGCATTACAGATCGAAGTATTTAAAAAAATGCGATGAAAACTCCTTGATAACTTATTGATAAAATAAGAGAAACAATTGTTATTTTTTTGTGTTTTTTGGGTTTAACGGCTATTCATCGCTAAAGGATCTGCTTTTACCTTATATTTCATGGTTTGATAAAGTGAATAAGTGTGGCACTACAGAGCGAAGTGTTGCTGTCTACGAAACCTACAAGGGAAATAAAAATGCGACGCCCCGTAGAAGGGTAATGCCGTCAGTGCACCTCATGCGTTGCACTGTAGGCATTACTTGAGGTTCTTTGCAGCGTGCCTTCCTTAGGCCCCTAGCTGCAACCCCTTTCGTTCCTTTGACTGTACCTCCTTTCATATTCTCTTTCTTCCATCATACATTCCACCCTCTCCTAACAATTGATTCATAGTGCAACTGCTTTGAGATTTTCCTCCTGTTACACCTTTCAAACCTTCTCCTGTCAATTTCCGTTTCAGCACTGAATGACCTCATAGGTCCCAGTGCTTGGACTTTGGCTTGAATCCTACATTCAATTCACCCCCGTATTGTAGGTGCTGTTTCCCCCTTGGAATCAGATTGTGAACTAAACTAGGTCATTTATTCACCGCTGGGTCAACGCCGGGAGGGAAAGTGATGCATCGACATTTGACCTTTCGCGGAAGGCTGTGGCTGAAGCGACGAATCCCACCATTCCAAAGGATTCCTCTTGGAAGAATGGCGGTGGCGACACTGGGGGGCGGGGTTAATGTCCTCGGGGATCCTACGGTTGTTTCATTTTTAAGGAGGACAAAAGCCTGCGAAATAGCCTCGTGTGTTTCTGAGATGGTTTTAGTGGAAGTTTTTTTTTTTTTTTTTTTTACTCTTTCGATGCTGAATAGCCGATGGTCCAACTAGAAGTATTGTTCGGAAGTATTTTTGGTTAATTTAAATCCCGCTAAAGAAGTTCTGAGTCATCCATTTATGGCGAATTAAATTGGACGTACAAAACGCAAGTAGAAACAAATAAAAAATGCGCCGAAGTTTCTTCGTCGCGATCGAGTTTTCTGTTCATTGCTTATAATCAAGGCCACCGAAAATAGATCTATCTTTCTGTGGTCTCGGTATAACGCTGTATGAGCCGCGGCCCATAAAACTCTCAGACAGCCGTGATGGCCTGTCTTGTTGCGTTGCCAGAAGCACGATCATGGCTAACATTAACCTTAAATAAAATAAAAACTACTGAGGCTAGAGGGCTGCAATTTGATATGTTTGATGTTTGGAGGGTGGATGATTAACATACCAATTTGCAGTCCTCTAGCCTCAGTAGTTTTCAAGAATCTGAGGGCGGACACAAAAAAATGCGGACAGGAAAGTGCGGACTGACAGACAAAGCCGGCGCAATAGTTTTCTTTTACAGAAAACTAAAAATGCATCGCCTCTAGAAGTTCTCTGGTTTAAAAATGTATAAAACGATCGAAGGGTATGAAATGAATCCCACAAAATAAGAAATAAGTCATGTCCTTAGACCAAAAACACGAAAATTATCATCCTGAATCTAAAGTCACTCAGTCGATAGTAGGAAAAATCAGATTAGATTAACTACTGAGAGAAAGTATATAACAAGTGAGTCTAGCAACCTACTCAATCTGCTAGCGAGGAGATATATGAACCAACATAACAGATACCAAGCCTGGCGATGTGTATAGGCATCGGCCACCCATCTCCCAATGAATTATTAAGAGATGTGTCAGTGTTCATACGATATGTAGTCTATAAGCCTCTCCTCAAAAATCAGAGAAGCTTCTTCCTAACAGACACGAGCCGAGCTTGCCCCAGTAGGTAGAGGCGAGAAGGGAGGAAAACAGGAAATAAAGGAAGGATATATTGTGGCTTTAAGGGAGGGACTCCAGGAAGAAGTGGAAAGGTTGTGGCCCCGACCACCGTGGGTGAATTAGTTATAGTGGTGGAGGTTGTATGGTTTGAGTGAGGAAAAGGTTGAGGTTGTGTGGTTTGAGTGAGGAAAAAGGTTGGGGAGATGGATATTCAGGCCAGAGACGCTTTGTGGGATGAGAGAACTGGTGAGAGTGAGAGAGTTTTTTTTCTTTTTTTTAGTTTTCCGTAAAAGAAAACTTGAAATGGCTATTTGTCCGTCCGTCCGTAGGCGATGCTGGAGTTTGAGTTCACCAATTAGAAGTCAGCTGAGTCAGCTGGAATCAGTTTGTGTAATTGCTTGTTCTTCTGTGCGGTCAGTGAGGGAATGTGTTCAGTTAGAATTGAATGTATTTGGGCAGTACGTTTTCCTAGATAGTATCAATGTATAAATGTTTGTGTGTACATTAGCATTTACCTGGTCTCACACAATATATATATATATATATATATATATATATATATATATATATATATATATATAATATATATATATATACACACACATAATCGTACGTATGTGAAAAATGCTAATGTAAAGATGAAGGTGCAACGCTCACTCCAGTGTAAAAAAAATATATATTTATATATATATAAGAGTAAGACACTCAGCACGATCAAACCATTATACCGTGAGAATATTACGCTTCCCTTTTAACCTCACAGGTAAATTGTGTATATACGCTCTACCTGGCCGCTAGTCCTAAAAGACCCTCCCCTCCCCTTCCTTCACCCTCCCTCAATGGTGTCGCACCCACGACCTTTTCGCATGCAACGGCGACAGAGATCCATACAGCGACATCTACAACGACCGTTTTTTGAGAGAAGCTCTCCTCCGGAAATTGCTGCCGAGCTTATATTTTTCCTCGTCATTCTTTTTTTTTATGATATTATCACTCCCGGGGGGAATATCTCAGGTTGTTTTCTTCTGCAAAGTGCCTCTCTTGAGTATGGGATTATTTCTTCACTTGTGGAAGGGAGACTGTATATATATATATATATATATATATATATATATATATATATATATATATATATATATATATATATATATATATACTATATATATATTATATATATAAACTAGGTAATGGAAAGGAAGACCCTGAATATCCACAAATGGCTAGAGTGTGTGCAAGATAGATAGGGATCTCTCAATAAATGAGCCTCTTATGTAGGTGTACGAAGTGGCTCTGTTGACAGTGATTTTATGCAGGTCCGCTGTATAGTGGTTAGTGTCGTGGCATGCCACTCAGATGTTGGGGGAGGTTCGCGTCTCACTGGCTCTGTATCATGATCAGTTACTGCTGCGGTGTGGGGTCTGTGGTGGGAGGTTGAAACCGACATTCTTTGGAAGCTTGAATTTCATGTGAGGACTTTTGTGTTATCTCCGCTCTAAGGAGATGGCCCGGTAGGGGGGGAGGGGATAGTGTCGTCAGTGCACCTCATCTGGTGCACTGTAGGCAATACCTAAGGTTTTTTGCACTGTGCCTTCGGTCCCTAGCTGCAACCCCTTTCGTTCCTTTTACTGTACCTCCTTTCATATTCTCTTTCTTCCATCGTACTTTCCACCCTCTCTTAACAATTGATTCATAGTGCAACCGCTTTGAGGTTTTCCTCCTGTTAAACCTTTCAGACTTTTACTGTCAATTTCCATTTCAGCGTTGAATGACCTCATAGGTCCCAGTGCTTGGCCTTTGGCCTAAATTCTATTTTCAGTTCAATTTATTTCAAAGGAGATGCCTTAGTCATTGCTTCATTTACGCATGTGTGTGTGTGCGCGCGCGTGCTTGCGTAGTCAAGATATCTGATAGCTTTTAGTTCTAATGTAAAAGTGACCAATATGGTGTTCCTGAGTGTGGTTATACTTAAGCAAGATAGGAATCCTTTGTGATAACAAAGTTCACCATCAGCATTCTGAGCTGGAAATAGGGCACTTTAGCTCCAGCAATCAGTAAATAAAAGTAAAAGAAAATTTTTATTTAACTCTATTCAATTCACTCTTCCAACATATAGTTTAGTTTTTTTTTACTTATATTTTACACAAGGTAATTTGATTGTGTATTGTAAGTTAGTTTGTGTGTAATATGGTTTGTGTATAATTTGGTTTGTGTGTGAGAATGGAATATCTGTAAAGACAGTTACAATCCTCTTTGTAGTCGCTATCCCCTAAGAAGGTTCTTGAAGTTGCCACTTCCATTCACTCTCTGTATTCTCTCTCATTCCCTCCACCTCATCGACCGTTATCCATTTTTCCCATTAATTAGCCTGTCGTTCATTTCTCCTCGAACCCTTCAGCCATAATTCACGGGCAAGCAATTTTCCTCCATCTCCTCCTCCTCCTCCTCCTCCTCCTTTCCGTCAAATTCTCAAACTCCTTCCCTCTTCTTTGCTTGCCTCTTCAAGCACAGCCTTATTTGTAATTCAGCAAGCATTCACATTGTCTTCGACCATGACATGGCGTGAGGACGAGATGGAGGATTTAAATGAGTGAAATGTCTTTGTTGTGGTTTTGTGAATCTGCATTTGCTTTGGGCGTTCTGGCTACGAGGTGGGTACCAGCAGACGCTGTTGTATTGCCAAGGGCCTCTGGGATTATGGGGATCAGAAGGCACTTCTGCCTTGCTTACACGAATTTATGTATGTGTATGTATTTATGTATGTTGTGTGTGTATGTGAATATATATATATATATATATATATATATATATATATATATATATGTACATACATACATACATACACAAATATATATATATATATATATTCACACATATTTTATTTATAAATATACATATATATATATAAATATATATATATATATATATATATATATATATATATATATATATATATATATATATATATATATATATATATATATATATATATAAAAGACAAAATCTACGTAGGAAAGAAACACTGGAGTGCTGCGAGGCCTTTTGACTGTCGTCCTTTACTTAGCAGTCTGATAAGTAAAGGACGACAGTCGAAAGGCCTCGCAGCATTCCAGTGTTTCTCTTTCCTTCGTGGATTTTGTCTTTATTTATATATTCATCACGTTCCATATTTTCGTGATTCAGGTATACAAATATATATATACATTATATATATATATATTTATTAATTTATTTATTTATTAGTGTGTGTGTGTGTGTGTGGATAGGTACAATCATATAGATACTTGTTTGTGTATTCAAAATCCACGTAGGTCTTAAGAAACAAACCTCAGTCATGTTCTGTGAACGGTGACACGGTCCTCAGAGTGCCTAAGTAATCACTGGCTCTCTTAAAAATTCAAAAGTGTCTCGGACGGATGACCTTCGCCCACGCTTTGACCTTAACAGTCAGTCATTATCAGATTGCAAGGGTAGACACGCCTGTGATCGATACAGGCCTAACTGGACGAAGAATTCGAGAGATTTTGGCGAAGGGTTTTTTTCAGGAAAACGTGAGGTATTGCCAACCTTTCTGGAGTTATTTTTTTTTTATTTGTTTATTTAATTTTTGTACCGTCCACTGTAATAGTTATTTTTAAATTAGCGTTGTACAGTCGTTCATCTTTTTACACTTTAGAAGTTTCGTATTAATCCATATTTTATCATATTTTATTCAATGTTTTTCATTTTAATTTTAATTTTTTGTATGGATTTACGTTTTGCTTCTTATCGTAGGCTGACAAAAAATTGATTTTTATTAATTTTTATTTTTTAAAGTGTTGAAGTTATTCCGTTCAGGTAAAGGAATTTTAATATTATCCTTTATGTAAATAACAGATTATGCTGGGTTTGACTCCGTATAAAATTACTGAACTGTTAAAAGCAATCGTTTTATCGCCCTGCGTTTGTGTCCGAATCTCTGTAAATGAACTTTTTTCCAGGATGTCACACACGCATCGACATCATTTACTGTACCGCCTTTCATATTCTCTTTCTTCCATCTTACTTTCCACCCTCTCCTAACAATTGATTCATAGTGCAACTGCTTTGAGGTTTCCCTCCTGTTACACCTTTCAAACCTTTTACTGTCAATTTCCGTTTCAGCGCTGAATGACCGCGTAGGTCACAGTGCCTGGTTTTTGGCCTAAATTCTATTATCCAATTCAGTTCCTTTGCCCGTCTCGGGTTCTCCAAATAGAAAACGAAACAAGAAAAACACTAAAAAAAAAAAAAAAAAGTTAAATGGACTGACGAAGGAATTCCGGGAATTCCGGGTACAATGCCACGCGTCTCGACCTCTGGAATTGGACTTGTCCGGAGGGCAACGAGTTTCTCGATCTGAGCCTAATTACCTCTCGTGTCATTATAGCCGACTATTTTTCATGGGGCTACTGGACGTTCATTGCGGGGTTTAGGATACAGCGACCTGCTTAGGTACGCGGCAGTTATCAAGGAATTCTTGCGGTTAGCTGGATTTTAAATTGGTTTGGCAAGTGATCCAGCGTTTATCTCGAGTGTCTGCTGTTGTTTCTTAGTTCGTGATTATTGTTTTTGCTCGTTGTTGTTCCTGACGTTGCTTTGTTGTTGTTATTAATGCTTTGTTCTGTGCCTTCTTAAAGTATTGCTGGATATTCATTTCATTGATGTTTAATAGATATTAATATTAGCTAATGTTTGATAGATATTCATATTAACTGGTGTTTTGATATTCATGTTAATTGATGTTTGATACTTATTCATATTAATTGATGTTTAATAGATATTCATATTAACTGATGTTTGATACATTGATTGATGTTTGATAGATATTCATATCAGTTGATGTTTAATAGATATCCATATTAACTGATGTTTGATACATTGATTGATGTTTAATAGACATTCATATTAATTGATGTTTAATTATTTAATAGATATCCATATTAACTGATTTTTGATATTCATTTTGATTGATTTTTGAAAGATATTCATATTAACTGATGTTCAGTAGATATTCATCTTAGTAGACGTTTGATAAATATCTATATTAATTGGTGTTTAACAGGCACTCAGATCCACTGGTGTTTAATTGATGTCCATGATAATTGATGTTTAATAGATATCCATATTAATTGATGTCTCATTCATATTCACATTAATTGATGTATACATTTCAGTTTATCTGTCTTGAAAGAGCATATATATATATATATATATATATATATATATATATATATATATATATATATATATATATATATATATAGAAATAATCAACACAATTGAAAGACCTGGGTTCAATCCTGAAGTGAGTCAGAAATTTATATATAAATTATATATAGCATTTGGATCATTAATACCCAAGCATTGAAAGTTTGATAAAGTTCAGAAGTTCAGGCCTCCAGTCCGTGGGAGTTTAATCCATAATCTAAAAGACTTTGAAATAATGGAGTAACCTTAAGGTTAGGATCACTTTTTTTTTATTTGTGTTTGTGAGAAAAGCGTGTTTGAACTAAAATGGTGACATTGTTCTAAACTTTAGAAAATGTAGGGTACATTTAGTATAAGTAATTTAAAGTTCAAAGGAAGTTTGATATTGATGTATTTTGGTTAATATTTGAGTGATCCTAAAGTTTTTTTTTTTTTTTATAAATTGTTTAGTGAAGATTTTATCCTATGAAATGCAAGAGGTTGACGTTTGCGGGGGCCTTTTTTTTTATATAAATTGTTTAGAAGTTTCATTTCTTTCACAATGCAAAAGGTATTTCCTAGGCTTTGAATTTACATAACAGGACAAAATATATCATTAACGCCAAACTTTCGCCTACATCCATATGTCAGGAGAGATATAAATATGCAGGAAGAGTTATAAATATTCAAGGCTTCTTGAATTATTCCTTGTAGGGTCGAGTTTGGGGCGAAGAAATATAAATGCCCGACTGGATCCTTTAAGAAGTGTGGATAGAAAGGCATTTACGGATTTAGATCCCCCTTTGGGAGATTAATGACTGGCCTATTTCCCCTTAAAGGGAATAGACAGGGCTTCAAGGCTTTGGTTCACCCTTTTAAGAGAACAAAGGATGACGTCAGACCTCGGGAGGTCTGAGTGGACTCTATTAAAAAGAGAGTGGTGGAAGTTTTTTAAGGCGTTCGATCCCTTGGGTACATACAGTAGAAATTAAGGGAGCTTGTAGGATTGTTGAAGCACAGAAGTAGGTAGAGAGCTCCACAGTTAACAAACCTATGTGTGTGTAGCCTATATGTGTGTGTGTTCTGTAAGCATACAGCCATTCTTCAGTGGCTAGCCCAGTGCACCTTGCGTGGTGCACTGTAGGCATTACTTAAGGGTCTTTCCAGCACTGAATGACCTCATAGGTCCCAGCGCTTGGTCTTTGGCCTAAATTCTATATTCTATATTCTATTCTCTTCAGTGGCTAATTACAAAGTATGCCATCTTTCCCAGTGATAATGTAACATCACTGTCTTGACTTCAAGTAATCCAATTTAATTAACTTTTGGAGGCATAAAAAGTTCATGGCCACATGATAAATAAAAGTACTCTATACTGATTGCAAAAGTCACCAGTAGAAATGATAAATACCATACAATTTTAAAGTGTATAATTTTGATTTTGACAGCTGACGCATTAAATATACACGTTTCCAGTGGTGAATTCCATGAATGGTGTTTGATACTGATCAGTACTCCAATAAAGCAGAAAATGTTGGTTTAGTGTCCAATATGAAATTACCATTTCAGAAATTTCCAGTTCGACCTTGAAAATGCTCTCGTAAAGGTCGCACTTTGGCCTTTTGAGTTTTCTGTAATAGAAAACTATTGTGCCGGCTTTGTCTGTCCGTCCGGAATTTATTCTGTCCGGACTTTATTCTTTTCGAACTTTTTTCTGTCCGCACTTATTCTTTCCGCCATCAGATCTTAAAAGCTACTGAGGCTAGAGGGCTGCAAATTGGTATGTTGATCATCCACCCTGCAATCATCAAACATACCAAATCGCAGCCCTCTAGCCTCAGTAGTTTTTATTTTATTTAAGGTTAAAGTTAGTCATAATCCTGCTTCTGGCAACGATGATGTTGGTTAGGCCACCACCGAGCCGTGGTTAAAGTTTCATGGGCCGCGGCTCATACAGCATTATACCGAGGCCACCTAAGGATAGATCTATTTGCGGTGGCCTTGATTAGATACTGTAGCCGCTGTACAGAAAACTCGATTGCGCCGAAGAAACTTCGACGCATTTTTTACTTGTTTCATATTGTCAGTAAGATTTTAATCCAAGAAATTTTTTAATCATAGTGTTCTCCCCGTATTTGCATGATACTGTCAGACCCAGTCATAATATTTGTATGTTTATTTGAGAAATTCCAACAAGTGGTTTGGCATGTTTGGTTGAACATTTTAAAGTAGGATGCAATTTTTTTTGTTTACATGAGTTTTTTTTTTTTAGTTTTTTTTGAGGTTTACAAAACACTAATCAGGAAAACTATTTCACCATATTTACTTAGGAATTTTATTTTAGCCTTGCTACTCATATTTTTATTAGGTTTTTTTATGTTTTAGTTCTTATGACAATGATAAATTAAAAAATTTTATTTTTTAGTTACATGAGTTTTTTTTTTTTTTTAGTTTTTTGAGTTTTACAAAACACTAATCAGGAAAACCATTTCAGTATATTTGCATAGGAATTTTATTTTAGCCTTGCTACTCAAATTTTTATAAGGCCGTGTTATGTTTTAGTTCTTATGAAAATGATAGATTAAAAATTTTATTTTCTGGTACCTTTCCTGATGATCTGAAATATCTCACCTGTTCCTAATGTTATTTATTAACATTAATCAGTATGGTCTGATTAACGGGCCCCTAAAATGTGACTTTTTTCAGTGGATGAAAATCCGTACCAAATAGTATTTGAAATTTGTATCTCCTACAGATGTTTCATATTTATATACATAAATCACTTCGTTCTGATAATTGGGTCTTTATTTACTTTTTTCAGTGGATGGTAATACGTACAAAACAGTAATTGGAATTTCTACTTTTGCCATTTGATTATGCCCCTTATTTTTTTTTTTATTATTTTATTTAATTCTATAGATGAAACCTATTCATATGAAAGAAGATCACGGGGCCATTGACTCGAAATTCAAGCTTCCAAAGAATATGTTGGTTTCAACCTCCCACCACAGACCCCACACCGCAGCAGTAACTGATCATGATACAGAGCCAGTGATTTTTCATCGCCCTGGGGTAGGCGCGAACTCATGGCATCTGAGTGGCATACCAAGACACAAACCACTATACCAGCGACCATTATAAGAGTTCATGTTTAAAATGCTATCATGAAAAAAAGGTCTGTTTTATTGGTGACTTTCTGTACTTACTGAGAACTGATCAAGACACAGAGCCAGTGATTTTTCATCGCCCTGGGGTAGGCGCGAACTCATGGCATCTGAGTGGCATACCAAGATACAAACCACTATACCAGCGACCATTATAAGAGTTCTTGTGTAAAATCCTATCATAAAAAAGGTTTGTTTTATTGGTGACTTTCTGTACTTATTGAGAACTGATCAAGACACAGAGCCAGTGATTTTTCATCGCCCTGGGGTAGGCGCGAACTCATGGCATCTGAGTGGCATACCAAGATACTAACCACTACACCAGCGACCATTATAAGAGTTCTTGTGTAAAATCCTATCATAAAAAAATTGTGTTTTATTGGTGACTTTCTGTACTTACTTATTGAGATGGATGCGTTGAACTCTGTCTTTGGCGTGGGAGTGGTGGTGGTAGTTGTCGTAGAGGTAGCATGGTGGTAGTTTGGTGGTGGCGGCGGGACACTGTCGCAACATTCCCTGTCAGGTAGCTCGCTGCCCTGGGCGCCTCCCGCCAGCAGGAGGCACAGTAGCGTCAGCAGGAACCAACTCTGACTCGAGGAACTACTACTAAAATGAGTGCTACTGGTACATTGACGTCCCCCTCCTCCCCCTCCAGCCGCAGGAGGTTTCTTTTCTTCGGAGGGCTCCTCCTTCTCCTTCTCCTTCTCCTCCTTCTTTTCTTCCTCTTCCCTCCTCTCCTTCCTCGTCCCCGGCGGGAGGAGGACCTTGGTAGTGGTGATGATGATGATGGCGATGAACAAGTGAAGTTTCCGAAACAGAGGTGAGAGGAGGGGGACTAGAGCTCTCACCTGAGGAGGAGGTGGCGAAGGAGGAGGTGATGGAGGAGGAGGAGGAGGAGGAGGAGGGTGAGTGGGGGTTAGTGGCGGGAGCTGAGGAGGGGGAGGAAATGGCGAAATAAAACGATGGTGGCGAGTTTGAGCGGATCACTGAGTCTCCCTCAGCAGGAGGAGGAGGAGGAGGAGGTGGAGGAGGAGGTGAGCAAGGAGCTGGAGTAGACGAAGGAGGAGGAGACATGATTTGAACTATATTACAGCCCTGTATAAAGTACGTGATGTGATGAACCCCCTGGCACCTCTTCTTCTTCTTCCTGTGAACACTTAGAGACTTGACTGTGGCGTCGCAGGGCGGGGGAGGAGGAGGAGAAGGAGGTATCGGCGGCGGCGGCAGTGTCGTTGCCTCGCAGCCTGCAGCAGCAGCCGCAGTAGCAGCAGCCGTAGGATGGGTCTGCGGCGGCGCCCCTAGCCTCAAGCCGTAGCGGTAACTGAGCGTCAGGTAGCGTCTGCTACGAGTTTCATACAAAAGGAGCGTGGCGGTATTGTTGTGTGGAGACGTGACTGGCGGTGAGGGCCTGCCCCTGTGTTTCTCTGAACAGACCTGAGGTGGTTGGTTCTCATGAGGGGCCGCGGGCAAGGGCGGGGCAGGGGTAGGAGGAGGAGGAGGAGGAGGGGGAGGAAGGGGAGGAGGAGGAGAAGTCGTCGCTTCGGGGGGATGAGGACTGATCCCCCACGCCCACGCCGGGTACATATTAAGACGCAGCTTCGTTTCCTTCGCCGCCCGCGCTATGTCGTCCAGCGCGGCGCCGCCCCGCCACCTCCGTTATCTCCTGAAGGATCCCTTGATGGCTGTTGTCTTCTTCTTCTTCTTCTTCTTCTTCTTCTTCTGATCAGCACGGCCTCTGGGGTGGGCTTGTCATCATTACCACCACCGGCATTTACCGAGAACCTCTCTCTCTCTCTCTCTCTCTCTTTCTCTTTCTCTTTCTCTCCCTCTTTCTATCTCTCTTTCTCTCTGGGTCTTTGGCCTCTAGTTCACTTTGGCTTTTCTATCTACAAACTGAGGAAGAGACTCTCATCTGAAAAAGGGTCTTCGGACACTGCAGGGGGGGAAATTTTTGACATGATAAAACACTTTTTTTTTTTTTTTTAGGCTTTTCAGATGTTTGAAAAGGCTCTGATCGATTACGTCGACACGTCAGTCAGAGACACATGGTATTTATATTAAATATATATAAAATACAGTTCAATCCCTTAAGAATAAAATGGTGCGCATAATTGGTACAAAAATATCACAGAGAAATTAGCATGTTGTTACAATCATGTTGTGACCATACCCGAACGCTGCCATGGGGGTGATACTTAAATGAATACACTTGTAGAGGTTTTTCGATAGGGAATAATTGCAGGTTGTATTTTCTGAGCTGCGTATGAGGATATTAGATAGCAAGGTTACCTACATTATATCTGTGGAGTTATATATAGATATTTACATGTACAGTTATATGCATATATATTATATGTATATCTGTATATATATAAATATATACATTATATATATTTTATATATATACTTATATATTTATATTATATGTACCGTTATATGTATATACAGTATATTATTTATAAATATATAATTATATATGCAAATATATACAGTATATCTATAAATATATATATATATATGTATATATATATATATATATATATATATAATTATATATATATTATATATACATACCTGTATACATGTATACATTGTAGAAAACAATCATAACATTTATGTACATGCCATAACCCTCAATACTGTCATTTCGAACACGCATGAAAAAAAAAACCCACGTTCATCCAAACCTTTTACTGGTATTCACCAACACCAAACGTAATACCCCCCTTAAACCCGCCCATTACGACTGCAGCGTAATGCATTACAGAAAATGCATTACAACAGAGAAGAACAAATAAACAAGTGAACAGCTCTAATAACACTAATCATCGCAAGCTACGTCCCCTATCAATAGCCGGATAGTCAATTACATCCGGCCATATTTATGCCGTCGCGTTATCCGCAAGTTTATCGGCCTTGTGATGCCCCCCCCGCCCCCGTCTCCTCTGTCTGTAATGACAGTCGTGATGGGGCCAAGACAGGGAATGATGGGAAACGGGCTTGATAGCTTTCTTGCTTCTGAGCGTATGCGTACAATTGGGTCTGTGAATATGTATGTTAAGTAGATGTTTCTGTATGTAATGTACTTTTGTATTTAGGAATGTTTATGTTATGAATATATATTTTTCTTTTTAATGTGCATTTGTATTTATGAATATTTGTTAATTGTGTATTTTATTAAATGTACTGTGTGTGTGTGTATGCGTACATAATTATATGCTGGATGTGTGTGTGTACATAATTATATTTTTTCTTTGGTTCTCTTGGGAATAGTTTTTAGCTTATTTATTTTAAGACTATTTGTCTCTTTGACTGTTCTCAAGTGCCATCCCTAGCTTCCATGTTTAAAATCCATTTCTCTCTCTCTCTCTCTCTCTCTCTCTCTCTCTCTCTCTCTTCTCTCTCTCTCTCTCTCTCTCTGTATATGTTTATATACAAATACATATATATATATATACATACTTATATACGTATATATTATATATATCATATATGTGTATATTTATATGCATATATGTATTACATATTGTGTATATATAAATATTATATATATATATATACATACATACATGTATATATATATATATATATATATATATATATATATATATATATATATATATATATATATATAGATAGATAGATAGATACACACACACACACACAAACTATACTTGATATAAGTACGATGCATTCAATATCTCTTCTTTTGAGTGAATCTTTCTGTTGTCATATTTTCTTTCCGAAGGCTCAGCGTCCCCCCCCGCCGCCCCCACAACGCTTCACTCCTAATTTGTTGATCATCCGCCGAAAGCCTTCAATTATTCAAGCTAACCCTTCAGGTCATTGGGCTCGATTAATCAGACTCTCCCTGTCTTGAGCGATTTCCGTGGTCAGATTATCTCTTGATATTTCCGAGTGTTTGTTTTGTTCATCTATTTCACTTTCTGCTGACTCGTCATAGTATTGATTTGGTTTCTTTCGGCTCTCGAGTTAATCTGGTTTTGGTTTTCTGTAAAAGAACACTGTTGTGCCGGCTTTGAATGTCCGTCCGCACTTTGTTCTGTCCGCACTTTATTCTTTGTGCACTTTTTTTCTATCAGCACTTTTTCTGTCCGCCCTCAGATCTTAAAAACTACAGAGGCTAGAGGGCTGCAAATTGGTGCGTTGTGATCATCCACCCTCCATTCATCAAACGTACCAAATTACAGCCCTCAAGCCACAGTGGTTTTTATTTTACTTAAGATTAAAGTTAGTCATGACCGTGCGTCTGGCACCGCTATAGATGGCAAGTACACAGGCCACCACCGGGTTGTGGCTGAAAGTTTCATAGGCCGCGGCTGAGAGTTTCATGGGCCATGGCTGAGAGTTTTATACAGCATTATACGCTGTACAGAAAGCTCGATTGCGCCGAAGAAACTTCGGCGAATTTTTTACTTATTTTTTTTGTGAAGATTTTTTTTTTTTTTTTTAGTGAAGAATTTAGTAAGGTATTCTTCCGTCTGAAGTACAAAGACTTTAAATTAGTATATCCCTCTTGTTCGGAATATTCTCGTATATTGGAAGCGCGGTTTTTTTGTTTTCCCTCTCGACAGGATTAATTAAGGCAATTTGGTTCATCATTGACCCTACATAACCTTAACTCTTTCTGGAGTCGTCTATCTTTTGAAAGCGACGTTGCCACGTAATCTTTCTGCTCTGCGCATTTTGGCCCGTGTTCTAGACAGAAAAGGACCCTCCTCCTCCTCCTCCTCCTCCTCCTCCTCCTCCTCCTCCTCCTCCTCCTCCTCCTCCTCCTCCTCCTCCTCCTCCTTTCTGCTCTGCGTATTTTGGCCTGCATTGTTCTTCTAGATAGAAAAGGACCTCCTCCGCTCCTCCTCCTCCTCCTCCTCCTCCAAGATCGCCCAAACACCTGTCAGGTTACCACGTCCCATATTTACTCTGCAGAAATCAGCAGTGCGTGCATTGCTCGGTTCCATTGCTGTTCCTCATCCTCCGTTGGGCAAACAACTGGAAATCTCTTCCCTGCTTTGTTTTCCCCTGACGTCTGCGTTCTCGCCTTGGAGGTTAAGCCAGATTTTTCAGTTATTTTTTTTTATTTTATTTTATTTTTTTTTTTTATTGAGGAATGTGTAGTCCTCGACCTTCCATTAATGCTCTCTCTCTCTCTCTCTCTCGCATTTTGCTGATACAGAGTCCTCCTCCTCCTCCTCCTCCTCCTCCTCCTCCTCCTCCTTCTGTATATCATAAGGTCAGGGTATTGATCCTTTACCCTCACGGCTATATATAAGGAGGAAGGACATATTAGATCGCCTTTGTGTCAATCTCTTTTTTTTTTTTTTTACCTCATTTTTGTATGTTCGTACGTCGGTTAATTGCGGGTCTCGTGTCTTGTGTGGTTTGAGGCTGTTTATTATTGTTTTGGTTTGTGATTTTTCTTTTTTTTTTTGTTTGGATTTTTCTCTGTCTTGTTCGTATTGTAGACTTTATACATGTATATATATATATATATTTATTTATTTATATTATATAAATATATATGTATTATGTATGTATATATATATATATATATATATATATATGTATATATGCATTTCTTATCACATCACCGTGACATTTCTTACATTCACAAACACTAACATACAAATGTCGTTTAATATCGAATTCGCATTACCTCGGAAACAGCACCGGAAGGGATTTACATCTGAGAAGTGGCTCGTCACCTTGCGGATTCGAACCAACGACAGCAACTACCTACGACATCAGTGACGGGTGATCTACCACCCGGTTGTCAAGAAATCCGGATGGTATTACAACAGTTTCGTCGGGTTTTGAATTGGTTATCTTATTATCATTACCAGGAAGCTTGAACATCTATGAGCGTTATTTATCAATAACTTATACAGGTTTTCCGTGAGGAGTCAGAAGATTCCAGAATGTTCGCGTCCTTCTGGCCTGCCCTTGTGACCACATTGCTAGTGGCATTGTGCTTCTATGAGAAACGTGTAATTTAGAAACTGTTTATGCGTTTGCACGCGTGTCCTAACGCCGTTTGTAACGCTAATATAGACGGAGGACATTTGATTATGTTCGTGTCTTGATAGAATTTTCAGTAATTCTTCAGGCACATTCATTGATTGAATTCTATTTAGAGATTCGCGTTGCATTTTCTTCAGTTTATAGCGTTCATTGTGCAAATGTGGCTTTTCATAAAATAGTGAAATCCACATCAGGGTTTTCCTTGTTATAATACCTAAATTCTAAAGGCTTTTGCAGTTCATTTCATGACATCGTAACATTGTGTTGCTATTTTCGAATTTGTCTTAGTATATGTGTTACTCAGATATGGATTTATTTTATTCAGAGAGTGTAGAATAAAACCAGTCAAGAAGCGGAGTTGGGGCGGTAAAATCAAATCCTGACTGAGACAGCCAGCTGTCATTTTCATAATTAGTCGTCTTTACGCCTCGGAGTGAAATTATTACCAAAAATTAACAATATTCCTCAGGTATGGGGACTCTCTCTCTCTCTCTCTCTCTCTCTCTCTCTCTCTCTCTCTCTCTCTCTCTCTCTCTCTCTCTCTCTCTCACACACAGAACGAGCATAAATCAGGTGGTGTCACGGTAGATCGATGCTAAATTCAAAAGCATTAACCGCAGAACGTTTCCCCTAAAAAAGTTGCAAAATAATATTTGAACTAGAAGAAATTTGCGTCATTCCATGACGATTTACGCCGCAGAAACAATGGCGTGTCATGGTGAATAACAATAATTTCCCAGCACGCAAAGATCGCTTCGAAATATACGCACCATACCCAACTGATTAACGCGTCAGTTCGCGTATTACTGTAAAAATTTACATTTCATCCGCGGAATATGTAGAGTTTAAAACTTTCCACGGAAAGGATTCACCGTGACATTTCCTATTCCGTGAATTATTGTCATTGGATAACATAAACGCATTTAGAATTTTTATTATATAAAATATATACTCCGGGCGGAACCAAGTAATCGGTTCAACAGGTTGCGTAACGCAATCGGGCGTTATTGCCGAAAGTCGCACGATTTCGCAGTTCCGCTAATCAGTTCCGAAAATCTCCCGATTGTGTGATTTTGCAATTTGCGGAATCGAGTTTCCGGTTTTTTTTTCTTTTTTGTCTTTCGTCAGTGTCGTTTTGATAATTGCATTGCTTAATATTTTATTTTGGCTCTGCGTAGATAATAATCGGTTTTGTACTGTATTGCGTTGGTTTTATTTTCGTTGTATGATTTCTGTCTATTAGGTAATATATATATATGTATTGTATATATATTATATATATATATATGTGTGTGTATATATATATATATGTATATATATAAATATATATATATATATATATATATATTTATATATATATATGTATGTATATATATATATATATATATTTATATAAATATATATGTATATATATATATATATATATATATATATATATATATATATATATATATATATAAATTCACGCGTAAATGATTTTCCCTTGGGATGTATCTATTTGGTGTGGTCTCTCTCACTTTATCGAGGAGAAACGTGTGAGTGTCTGTTGGTGTCCGCTGGAGAGAGAGAGAGAGAGAGAGAGAGAGAGAGAGAGAGAGAGAGAGAGAGAGAGAGGCACTGAGCCGGTGGCAGAAGTCATCGTCCAGAACGGAAAAAGAAGCATTTTGGGGGGCGCGAGAATTGCAAGGATTGCAACCGTTTATTTCAGTTACGGTTTGTGGAGTTGTTGCACCTCGGTCTTACCTAGCAGCACGAGTTTCTGTCGTCTGTCCTTTTGAATATTTTATTTGATATTCTGCTCTGCTGTTGATTTTGCCACAATCGCTCTGTGCGGATTTTTTTTTTTAAATGCTTCCATGTCTCGCAATGCCGTTCGTTTATCAAGTTTGTTTTGGTTGCAAAACTTTACTTCGCATTTTCTTTCAATATTTTATTGTGTCGGTGGTAATCTCTTACACTTGTTCATCTCTCTCTCTCTCTCTCTCTCTCTCTCTCTCTCTCTCTGTATATATATATATATATATATATATATATATATAAATATATATATATATATATATATATATATATATATATATATATATATATATATATATATATATATATATATATATATATATATATATATATATAATCATGAAACTACAAATGTCTCTTAATATCAAATTCACGCTACCTCAGGAATATCTACGATGGAGAATTATCACCGAAGGGGAATTTATAAGTGATACATGGATTGGTACTGCCGAGGGTTCGTGACCTGGCAGTACCAATCCATTTATCACTTACAAATTCCCTTCGGTGATAATTCTCCATCGGAGATATTCCCAAGGTAGCGTGAATTTGATATTGCTGACATTTGTAGCTCCATGATTGTATATAAATCACGATGTGATAAAAGATTATTTATATATATATATATATATATATATATATATATATATATATATATATATATATTCTGAAAGTTTATTGCTATTAATTTGTTTTTGTTTTTGGGCTTTTGCGATGCGTCTGTCATTTGCTGTGTCTATAATTATATGCTTCAGTATTGCCTGGTTTTATGTCTTTGTTCTGTGCTGATTTTAAGATTTCATAATTTGTAAATGCGTATTTTTTACCCTCTCAATCGGCCGTTTCTCTTATCTGTATTCCTGTTAATAATCATGTACTTATCGTCTTTCCCTTTTTTAGTTTTTGCGTTTTCCATTTTGCTTTGTTGCTGATGTTCACCTTCTTTTAATCTAGTTTTTATACATATATTTTTTTTTAAAGTTTCCATTCTATATGTCAGTCCTGCTGCCTTACTGTACTTCTCTTGCAATTTTTATTCCTTCGTTTTTTTTTTTGGTATTTCTACCTGTTGATGTGTGCTTCCATATTATTTGAATCTACTTTTATTAGATATTTGTATTTTTATTTACAGCTTTGCTTTCTTTTTATTCGTCTTGCTGCCTTGTTTGCCAACAGTCTTCAAGCTTGTAATGTGTTGTTCACTGTTTTGCTTTGTACAGAGGGTAGAATCGATAATGTTTACTTATGTCGTCTTACGGGTATCCGTCTATTAGTTTTAAGTGCCTTTCTCTCTCTCTCTCTCTCTCTCTCTCTCTCTCTCTCTCTCTCTCTCTCTCTCTCAGAGAGTAAATGTATTTGGTATGTCATCAGTAGTAGCGTTATGCTGTTTATTTTTGCCAATTGTGTTCAGTTTTCCAAGGATGTTAGATATATAAAGTGAGTACGTAATTTCATTGCTATATGTTTGTTACTTAGTGCCTTAATACACACACACACACACACACACACACACACACACACACACATATATATATACACCTGTATATATATGTATTTATGTATATATATATATATATATATACACATATATGTGTGTGCAAGCTCTTATGTTTCATGTATACGGTTTTGCTAATACATCGGCCTATACAACCTTAGTTTATTTTTTCTGTTATGCTTATGAATTTATTATGGAGAAGTCCTGTCTATATGGATCCTTGTAGTGGATACTGACAAGTTAACCTGTTCACTATTGAGTTATCTTATTCCTCTACTTCTGGCAGAGAAAGTCCCTTAGGAAGGCATTATTATTCCCTTTGTAACTACAGCACTGATAAATAAGCACATGGCTATGTGGTCATTACTGCCAGAATTAGTAGGGGAAAAAGATAATCTCTGATATAAGTCGTACGTGTAGCGAATGTATTGTTAATGTATTGATGCTATTCACGGTAATTCCTCTGCGTCATTATGTAGTGAATTGAAGGCCTAGGCCATTATGTACTGAATTATAGGCCTAGTGGGTTCGTAGTGTGGCTTATTATTTATAAATGGAATCATACAGTTCTAGTGTTCTCTCTAATGTTTGTTTTTGTGTTATGTTGTACTTTTTATTCGGCTGTGATTTTCATATTTTTTTCATCCAAGTTTGAATGCTATAATATTTTTATTATCATATGTAATTTTAACGCTCTTGAAGATGAATTCAAATTGTACTGCTAAATTGAACAATTTCAAGCGCTGTTCCTGTAATAATAATAATAATAATAATAATAATAATAATAATAATAATAATAATAATGAATTCGAATTGTACTACTAAATTAAACATTTCAAGCGTTGTTCCTATAATAATAATAATAATAATAATAATAATAATAATAATAATAATAATAATAATAATAATAATAATAATAATAATAAACATTGGCCAATTATTGACTAAATATTGATGTGCAGGAAAAGCGAATTATGAGAAGAATTGTAGAAGAATTGAGAAAACTCAGTATAAAATTAATTCGCAAAATGCAGCCATCTTATTCAACAAAATATAATAATAATAATAATAATAATAATAATAATAATAATAATAATAATAATAATAATAATAATAATAATAATAATAATGCTCTTGTGTTTTTAAATGGCAATTATGTCATTTGTCAAGACCAATATTATAACAATTTTGTTTCACCGTTGTTTACCCGTTGCATAGAAATCAATAACGAAAATATGCGGTAATATAGCGACGACAATCGTTACATCATATCTGATAGCCATTATAGTGAAAATAACGATGGCATTAGAGTTAATGACTGTAATCGCTAGAGTTTACGAAAATATTGACGATTCAAAATAAATTGCGTCACAGGCAAAGCCATTATCGACAAGAATCTTTCGACACAAAGTGCCATTGGCACAAGTAAAATGGCATTGGCATAAGTAGAATGGCATTGGCATAGATAAAATGCCATTGGCATTGGTAAAATGCCATTTGCCATAAGTAAAATGCCGTTGCCATAAGTAAAATACCATTGGCATCAATAAAATGCCACTGGCATAAGTAAAATGCCTTTGGCATAAGTAAAATGCCATTGGCATAAGTAAAATACTGTTGGCATAAGCAAAATGCCATTGGCATAAGTAAAATGCCATTGGCATAAGTAAAATACCGTTGGCATGAATAAAATACCATTGGCATAGGTAAAATACCATTGCCATAAGTAAAATGCCATTGGCATAAGTAAAATGCCATTGGCATAAGTGAAATACCATTGCCATAAGCAAAATACCATTGCCATAAGCAAAATGCCATTGGCACAAGTGCCACCTGTGAAACGCCAATAAGGAGGGGCACGGCGTACTTATGCCCTCCCCTCAGGTGACGTCACAAGGAAGGCCCTCCATCCCCCTGCCAATCCTCCCTCCTCCCTCACCCCCTCCCCTCCCCTCCCCCTCCATTATTGATCACTCCTTCCGGCGAGAAAGGTGAAAGAAGGGAAGGAAGTGCCACCACTACCGGCATTAACTATGGTCTAGAATCCCATTAATCACCGTGACCGGGTTTGTTTAGTCGGTTGCTTGGTTCCTCGGAAGGAAAGAAGAAGAAGAAGAAGAAGAAGAAGAAGAAGAAGAAGAAGAAACAGGGAGGAGGAAGGAGCCAATTGGGTTTTGGGCTGGTTGGAAAGGTGTAGTAAAGAAGAAGAAGAAGAAGAAGAAGAAGAAGAAGAAGAAGAAGAAGAAGAAGAAGTAGGGAGGAGCAAGGAGCCAATTGGGTTTTGGGCTGGTTGGAAAGGTGTAGTAAAGAAGAAGAAGAAGAAGAAGAAGAAGAAGAAGAAGAAGAAGAAGAAGAAGAAGTTGGGAGGAGCAAGGAGCCAATTGGGTTTTGGGCTGGTTGGAAAGGTGTAGTAAAGAAGAAGAAGAAGAAGAAGAAGAAGAAGAAGAAGAAGAAGAAGTTGGGAGGAGCAAGGAGCCAATTGGGTTTTGGGCTGGTTGGAAAGGTGTAGTAAAGAAGAAGAAGAAGAAGAAGAAGAAGAAGAAGAAGAAGAAGAAGAAGTAGGGAGGAGCAAGGAGCCAATTGGGTTTTGGGCTGGTTGGAAAGGTGTAGTAAAGAAGAAGAAGAAGAAGAAGAAGAAGAAGAAGAAGAAGAAGAAGAAGTAGGGAGGAGCAAGGAGCCAATTGGGTTTTGGGCTGGTTGGAAAGGTGTAGTAAAAGAAGAAGAAGAAGAAGAAGAAGAAGAAGAAGAAGAAGAAGAAGAAGAAGTAAGGGAGGAGCAAGGAGCCAATTGGGTTTTGGGCTGGTTGGAAAGGTGTAGTAAAGAAGAAGAAGAAGAAGAAGAAGAAGAAGAAGAAGAAGAAGAAGAAGAAGTTGGGAGGAGCAAGGAGCCAATTGGGTTTTGGGCTGGTTGGAAAGGTGTAGTAAAGAAGAAGAAGAAGAAGAAGAAGAAGAAGAAGAAGAAGAAGAAGAAGAAGAAGTTGGGAGGAGCAAGGAGCCAATTGGGTTTTGGGCTGGTTGGAAAGGTGTAGTAAAGAAGAAGAAGAAGAAGAAGAAGAAGAAGAAGAAGAAGAAGAAGAAGAAGTTGGGAGGAGCAAGGAGCCAATTGGGTTTTGGGCTGGTTGGAAAGGTGTAGTAAAGAAGAAGAAGAAGAAGAAGAAGAAGAAGAAGAAGAAGAAGAAGAAGAAGTTGGGAGGAGCAAGGAGCCAATTGGGTTTTGGGCTGGTTGGAAAGGTGTAGTAAAGAAGAAGAAGAAGAAGAAGAAGAAGAAGAAGAAGAAGAAGAAGAAGTAGGGAGGAGCAAGGAGCCAATTGGGTTTTTGGGCTGGTTGGAAAGGTGTAGTAAAGAAGAAGAAGAAGAAGAAGAAGAAGAAGAAGAAGAAGAAGAAGAAGTAGGGAGGAGCAAGGAGCCAATTGGGTTTTGGGCTGGTTGGAAAGGTGTAGTAAAAAGAAGAAGAAGAAGAAGAAGAAGAAGAAGAAGAAGAAGAAGAAGTTGGGAGGAGCAAGGAGCCAATTGGGTTTTGGGCTGGTTGGAAAAGGTGTAGTAAAGAAGAAGAAGAAGAAGAAGAAGAAGAAGAAGAAGAAGAAGAAGAAGAAGAAGAAGTTGGGAGGAGCAAGGAGCCAATTGGGTTTTGGGCTGGTTGGAAAGGTGTAGTAAAGAAGAAGAAGAAGAAGAAGAAGAAGAAGAAGAAGAAGAAGAAGAAGTAGGGAGGAGCAAGGAGCCAATTGGGTTTGGGCTGGTTGGAAAGGTGTAGTAAAGAAGAAGAAGAAGAAGAAGAAGAAGAAGAAGAAGAAGAAGAAGAAGAAGTTGGGAGGAGCAAGGAGCCAATTGGGTTTTGGGCTGGTTGGAAAGGTGTAGTAAAGAAGAAGAAGAAGAAGAAGAAGAAGAAGAAGAAGAAGAAGAAGAAGAAGAAGTTGGGAGGAGCAAGGAGCCAATTGGGTTTTGGGCTGGTTGGAAAGGTGTAGTAAAGAAGAAGAAGAAGAAGAAGAAGAAGAAGAAGAAGAAGAAGAAGAAGAAGTTGGGAGGAGCAAGGAGCCAATTGGGTTTTGGGCTGGTTGGAAAGGTGTAGTAAAGAAGAAGAAGAAGAAGAAGAAGAAGAAGAAGAAGAAGAAGAAGAAGTAGGGAGGAGCAAGGAGCCAATTGGGTTTTGGGCTGGTTGGAAAGGTGTAGTAAAGAAGAAGAAGAAGAAGAAGAAGAAGAAGAAGAAGAAGAAGAAGAAGTAGGGAGGAGCAAGGAGCCAATTGGGTTTTGGGCTGGTTGGAAAGGTGTAGTAAAGAAGAAGAAGAAGAAGAAGAAGAAGAAGAAGAAGAAGAAGAAGAAGTAGGGAGGAGCAAGGAGCCAATTGGGTTTTGGGCTGGTTGGAAAGGTGTAGTAAAAAGAAGAAGAAGAAGAAGAAGAAGAAGAAGAAGAAGAAGAAGAAGAAGAAGAAGTTGGGAGGAGCAAGGAGCCAATTGGGTTTTGGGCTGGTTGGAAAGGTGTAGTAAGAAGAAGAAGAAGAAGAAGAAGAAGAAGAAGAAGAAGAAGAAGAAGAAGAAGAAGTTGGGAGGAGCAAGGAGCCAATTGGGTTTTGGGCTGGTTGGAAAGGTGTAGTAAAGAAGAAGAAGAAGAAGAAGAAGAAGAAGAAGAAGAAGAAGAAGAAGAAGAAGTTGGGAGGAGCAAGGAGCCAATTGGGTTTTGGGCTGGTTGGAAAGGTAGTAGTAAAGAAGAAGAAGAAGAAGAAGAAGAAGAAGAAGAAGAAGAAGAAGAAGTTGGGAGGAGCAAGGAGCCAATTGGGTTTTGGGCTGGTTGGAAAGGTGTAGTAAAGAAGAAGAAGAAGAAAGAAGAAGAAGAAGAAGAAGAAGAAGAAGAAGAAGTTGGGAGGAGCAAGGAGCCAATTGGGTTTTGGGCTGGTTGGAAAGGTGTAGTAAAGAAGAAGAAGAAGAAGAAGAAGAAGAAGAAGAAGAAGAAGAAGAAGTTGGGAGGAGCAAGGAGCCAATTGGGTTTTGGGCTGGTTGGAAAGGTGTAGTAAAGAAGAAGAAGAAGTAAAAGGAGTAGAAGAAGAAGTAGGGAGGAAGGAACCAACTGGGTTTTGGCGTGGTTGGAAAGGTGTAGTAAAGAAGAAGAAGAAGAAGAAGAAGAAGAAGAAGAAGAAGAAGAAGAAGAAGAAGAAGGGAGGAAGGAACCAGTTGGGTTTTGGGGTGGCTGGAAAGGTGTAGTGAAGAAGAAGAAGAAGTAAAAGGAGTAGAAGAAGAAATAGGGAGGAGGAAGGAACCAATTGAGTTTTGGGGTGGCTGGAAAGGTGTAGCGGAGGAACATGTAGTATAGTACGCCTGTGGGGGGTGTAGGTGTGTCCTGTCTATGTGTATGTGTGTGTATTTTTGCAAGTGTATGTGGGGTGGGGCTATTTGGGGGCTGGTGTTATTGTTACCTTATGTCCCAGTGATGGGCGAGTCTCTCTCTCTCTCTCTCTCTCTCTCTCTCGTTTAGGGATATTGGAGAGAGAGAGAGGTGGGGTTTGATGGATGGATAATAGAAGGGAGGGAGGTGAGGGAGGAGTGGGGGGAAGGAGTTTTGAGGACAAGGATGGGATGGTTTTTTTTTTTTTTTTTTGTCTCCTTGGGTTTTGTTATTAAAGCTTTATCGGCGGTGAGCTGTTGCGTGGTTGCCGCGCATTGTGCTCCGAAGCAATTTTCCTTTCGCGGTTGTTATTGAACTTTGTTTCTCAATGTGTTTTTGGGGAGAGAGAGAGAGAGAGAGAGAGAGAGAGAGAGAGAGAGAGAGAGAGAGAGAGAGAGAGAGAGAGAGAAATTATGGCTGTCCCCTTAACCTAATTATGCCTTGTACAATTATGCTGATAATAACTTTTGTGGCATCTCGGAAATGGGTTGAGAGAGAGAGAGAGAGAGAGAGAGAGAGAGAGAGAGAGAGAGGAGAGGAGGGGGTCTTTATAAATTTTAACTGTAACCTTAAACGAGTTATGCCTTGTACGATTATGCTAACATTAACTCGTTTGATTTCTTGAAAGTGATCCCTTTTAGAGAGAGAGAGAGAGAGATTAAAAATTCAATTGTCCTTGTAACCCACTTATGTCTTGTACAATTATGCTAAAATTAAGTGATCTCAGAGAGAGAGAGAGAGAGAGAGAGAGAGAGAGAGAGAGAGAGAGGATTTTAAATTTAATTATCTCTGTAATCTACCAATGTCTTGTACAGTTATGCTAAAATTCAGTGATCTCAGAGAGAGAGAGAGAGAATTGTAAATTTAATTATCTCCCTAAACTACTAATGTCTTCTACGATTATGCTAAAATTAACTGATCTCACAGAGAGAGAGAGAGAGAGAGAGAGAGAGAGAGAGAGAGAGAGAGAGAGAGAGAGAGAGAGAGAGGGAGATGTGTGTGGGGTAGTGGGTCAGATGAAAAGCGTAGCTTTGGTGGTGGTGTTAGATTTCAGCAACAAGTGAATCTAGTATAAATAATAAAACAGGTTGGATCGATGTTGCTTTATGGCTCTACATTGAAAGGCTCAGAGAGAGAGAGAGAGAGAGAGAGAGAGAGAGAGAGAGAGAGAGAGAGAGAGAGAGAGAGAGAGAGAGAGAGAGAGAGGAGGGTGACATTACTTTTCTGTGGTAGATTTTGTGAAACAGATTCTTCATTCCTTTTTATGCAATGTGATAGGTGCTCGAAAAAACATTCAGTCGTGGAGTTATTTGCATGAGTATGCGAAAGAAAATCATGTATATATATACATATATATATATATATATATATATATATATATATATATATATATATATATATATATATATATATATATATATATATATATGATGTATAAATTTAATATTGAGTAATAACTAATAGTAATAAGTATAGTATTTCACTGGGTGTTTAATGAGACAATACCCGCTTCGTTGAGGTATAAAAATCCTTCTTTCTTCATCTATTTATTTAACTACTCATTTATGTTGTTTTTGTCTAGACTACCAAAGCCTTAATAAAATCAAAGGCCCCGTAGGGGGTATAGTGACGTCAGTGCACCTCATGCGGTGCACTGTAGACATTTACTTAATGGCCTTTGCAGCGTCCCTTCGGCCCCTAGCTGCAACCTCTTTCGTTCCTTTCACTGTACCTCCGTTCATATTCTCTTTCTTCCATCCGACTTTCCACTTTCTCCAACAATTGTTTCATAGTGCAACCGTGAGGTTTTCCTCCTGTTAAACCTTTCAACCCTCCTTTACTCTCTATTTCCGTCTCAGCACCGAATGACCTCATAGGTCCCAACGCTTGGTCTTTGGCCCAAATCCTATATTCTATTTTATTCTATTCAAAAACCCTGAGGAATCATTTGGAAAGTTGACTCTCAATTCCCCCCGGAATGAGAGATGATTTTATTCGAGCGCAAGGGGAAATGAATTTTACCTTTTTTAAAATTTTTTTTCATTACTCTGTTGACTGAAGAGAGAGAAAAAAATATCACAGATTAACCTCGTTTTAAATTTTTTTTCTCTTTCGCGGCGAAAGGAAAATTAGATGCTGATAAACATAACATTACTCTTAATTAAATCCTATATCGCTCCTAAATGAGGCTACCTGTTGCGTTGAAACTTTTTATTTTTTTTTTTGCGGTTGGCATGATTTTTTTTCTCGCTTTTTATTGCTGGTGATTCTAATTCCGGGTTTTCAGAATTGCCAGGAACATTACTTTTTTTTTTTTTTTTTGGTGACGATACCTGATTTGTCAAGTTCATGGAAATTCGAGGTTGATGTCAGAATGCTTGTACTTTATTTTATTATTATTATTATTATTATTATTATTATTATTATTATTATTATTATTATTATTATTATTATTATTAAATATATGTACATTATATGTACATATATTTAAAGTTGAAACTGTACAGGTAGCTTTCGGGAATCTGTACAGTTTTATTATCTCAAAAAATATGTACATGTACATAACTGTGGATTTGTTTCTCCATTTGAAGACTCATGCTGCTATGAGTATTTTTTTAATTATTATTATTATTATTATTATTATTATTATTATTATTATTATTATTATTATTATTATTATAGTGAAAGTAACAAGGGCAAAGATCGAAATTATCAGGTCAAGGTAATGATAATTATAATGTAATATAATGTAAAGTTAATAATAACTGTATTTTGATGAGGAAGTTGGATGAAATTAACTCATTAACCCATTTAAAAGTTTGTGAGTGACATTTGAGATGAGTGAAGTTTGATCTCTCAGAAGTTTGTCAAGCCATTTATCTTTTTTTTTTTTAATTGTTCTGGTGTTGCTCAAAAGTATATTTTAATTGGCATTATTGTGCTGATATTTTCGTCTAATTTAAAAAAGCCTTGTTATCATTATTGAATTGAATATAGAATTTAGGCCACAGGCCAAGCACTGGGACTTACGAGGACATTCAGTCCTGAAACGGAAATTGACAGTAAAAGGTTTGAAAGGTGTAACAGGAGGAAAACCTCAAAGCAGTTGCAATATGAATCAGGAGAGGGTTGAGGAAAGTAAGAGGAAAAAAGAGAATATGAAAGGAGGTACAGTAAAAGGAACGAAAGGGGTTGCAGCTAGGGGCCGACAGCGATATCCCCCCCCCCCTTACGACCAGTTATCATTATCGACGTGACATTATTGCCAGTTATATGATATTAAGGACCCTTTCTTTGCCTTACTGAAGAACGAGAGAGAGAGAGAGAGAGAGAGAGAGAGAGAGAGAGAGAGAGAGAGAGAGAGAGTAAGTATATCTTTCCGTCGACATGTTTCACTCTGAAAAATTGAGTCGGACAAGCCTCGTGCCAGGTGTCAGGGATATAAGTTATAAGGTTATGAGGTCTGTGTGATATCGGGCAAGACTTCGTTGGAGCCTTCTGAAAATGCAAAGAGTAATGGCCAAGTAATGCCGAGTCTGAGGTGCTACACGGAACGGTGTTTTTCCAGTTCTTGGGCAGTTTTGGTTATGGAACGTTCTTGGGAGAGAGATGAAGACTCAGGTTTAATTCACCAGTTTTATTATATTGATATTTTATTTATATAATTTTTGTGGACTGATCCAAACCTGGTTTCTTGGTGATTTGTTAAGTCGCTTTCAGTTTGGTTAAGGAACGTAGTTTTTTTTTTTATATTTTCTGCTTTTTGGCCAGTTTCTGTGTGTGTGTGTGTGTGTGTGTGTTTGTGTTGGCGCGACATTAAATTTCAGAAGTGACCCCTGGTTAAACGTGTATATATATATATATATATATATATATATATATATATATATATATATATATATATATATATATATATTATATATATATATATATTTATATATATATTTATGTAATTATATAAATTTATATAGTAAAACTATTACTGTTAGTCATAATTTTTCTTCGGTGTGAGCTTTCATAATCGGTATTTTTATTCTTCTTTTTTTTAGGTTTGACCTTAGCTCAGTGAAGTGTTGTATCTAGCAGTGACGAAGACCTTACGTCACACGAGAGGTCAATTCGCTGGATCGGTAAGTACAGATTTCTCTTATTATTATTATTATTATTATTATTATTATTATTATTATTATTATTATTATTATTATTATTATTATTATTATTATTTTTTTTTTTTTTTTTTTTATTTCCATGCCGTCAGTGCACCTCATGTGACGCACTGTGGGCATTACTTAAGATTCCTTGCAGCGTCCCTTCGGCCCCTAGCTGCAACGCCTTTCGTTCTTTTACTGTACCTCCTTTCGTATTCTCTTTCTTCCATCTTACTGTCCACTCTCTCCTGACAATTGATTCATAGTGCAACTGCTTTGAGGTTTTCCTCCTGTTACACCTTTCAAACCTTTTACTGTCAATTTCCATCTGTTACACCTTTCGAACCTTTTACTGTCAATTTCCGTTTCAGCGCTGAATAACCTCAGAGGTCCCATTGCGTGGCGTTTGGCCTAAATTCTATATTCAGTTCAGTTCGATCAACATTTTCGCTGAAGCAAATGGCCTTTTCTAACCAGAAAGTATACATTTCCAACCAGAGAAATCTACGTTTAGTTTGAAATTCTTATGAATGTTTTCCGCTCAAGTTTGTTTAACGTGACTTTTAGATCGGTTGGGAAGTTCGTGACAGATAATGTCAGACCTGCGTAGAACAGTAGTTTTCAGACGTGACAATTTTCACTATTTTAATTTTTTTTCGTGTTTTGAGGAAGTTAACTTTTAAACCTTGTTTTAGTTTTCTAAAAAGGAAACTATTGTACCGGCTTTGTCTGTCCGTCCGCACTTTTTCTGTCCGCACTTTTTCTATCCGCCCTCAGGTCTTAAAAACTACAGAGGCTAGAGGGCTGCAAATTGGTATGCTGATTATCCACCCTCCAATCATCAAACATACCAAATTGCAGCCCTCTAGCCTCGGTAGTTTTTATTTAAGATTAAAGTTAGCCATAATCGTGCTTCTGGTAACGATATAGAGTAGGCCACTACGGGCCGTGGTTAAAGTTTCATGAGCCGCGGCTCATACAGCATTATACCGAAACCACCGAAAGATAGATCCATTTTCGGTGGCCTTGATTATACGCTGTAGCGGCTGTACAGAAAACTCGATTGCGCCGAAGAAACTCCGGCGCATTTTTTGCTTGTTATATATCTATCTCGGCTTCTTCTTCCTCAACCTCCTCCCCACCCCCCCCCCGAGACCTTTTCCGTGTATCGTTCCTGTTTGGTCTAGTACAAAACTATTGTTTGAGTTGCCATTGCGGTATTTGTTAACGGATTCTTTGTGTTTGTCTTGGCTTGGCTGTGTTTGTTATGACGCCTGCGGTGTTTGGCAAGAAGCAACACTACCACCAGCCTGAGCCTCAGCCTCAGCCTGAGAGTCTGAGAGCCTGTGAGAGCCTGCATTGGCCCATATTACCGAATAGGTGGAACAGGTGTCGGTGAAATTGTTTTTCTTTTTTTTCTTTTTTTAAGTTGTTTCGCGGTTGAAATTGTTTTTTTTTTTTGCCATGATGTGGCGTTTGAGTATAATTTGTTTGAATAATGTTTAATTGCTTAGTTTTTTCGTGGTTTTTTATGTAACGAAGATCAGAAAGTGAAAGTATATGCATTTTCTTTATTACTTATATACACATACATAATATATATACATATATATATGTATATATATACATATGTATTTTATATAAATTTATTATGTATGTATGTATGTATACTGTATATTGCATTAAGTTAGAATTCGTAGAATTTTTTAGTAATAATTTCTATGGTTCGTGTAAGTTAAATTTTTTTTTTTATGTCACAAGCAATTGTCGTTACACGGACTTAAATTTCTAAAACATACAGTATTTGTTTTTCCGAGCGAACTTACAAAACTTGAACGAAGGAATTAGGATACTATTGTAAATTTCATCCTTTTAGAGTTTTAAGTTTTTACGTATGTTTATGAATATTTTATCAACGGCTATTTTCGTCCGAAGTAAAGCTTTTTAATTTGAAGTTGAAATGCAATACACTGCATTGTTGCAGAATCCCTTCCGAAGAGAGATTCTTACAAGAAATACCTCCTGCTTGACAAAATCCTCCCCATTCAGTGGAAAGTGAAAGTGGTACAGTAAAGTAAATAAATAGATAAAAGCGACCTTGTGATGACACGACCTTCCACGATTAAAAAAATAAACGAACATCTGCTTTGTGCGTGCAGGAAGTTTTAGGCAGTTTGCATGTAGCACGCAATATTGTCTATCTGTCTATCTGTCTGTCTCATACTTCTTAATCCCTTCGTGCGGGATGGGCGATCATGTATGTTTACAGAATTAAAGCTGTTGTTTTCTGAGTGAATTGAAAATATTAATGAAAAACGACTTTTTTTTTGTTCACGTTTCTATATCATCTGTCAGTTGTCAAGGGAAGTATGAGAGCTTTCTGTTTGATCTATTAATGTTAATTTTTCTATAGCCGTACTAGTAAGGGCAAGATAGAAAATGTGTTAAGGTTTATTATAATTATGACAAGAAGAAATGGTCATTGCGTGATTCGCACGAGATCTCGGTTCCGCTGCAATAGAGATGAAACGAATCCTTTCTCGATTCCCGTAACCTTGACTTTGACTCGGTTTGTTGGCTTAGCAAATTATGCCAGGATCGTTCTCTCTCTCTCTCTCTCTCTCTCTCTCTCTCTCTCTCTCTCTCTCTCTCTCTCTCTCTCTCTCTCTCTCTCTCTCTCTGAGAAATATACCTCAGTAGTTGTTAATCTTTCACTCTCTCTCTCTCTTAGTGAGGAATATGCCTCAATTATTTTTAATCTCTCTCTCTCTCTCTCTCTCTCTCTCTCTCTCTCTCTCTCTCTCTCTCTCTCTCTCTCTCGCAATGAGGAATATACAGTACATCAATCATTTTTAATCTCTCTTTTTCTCTCAGTGAGGGATATACCTCAATAATTTTGAATTCTCTCTCTCTCTCTCTCTCTCTCTCTCTCTCTCTCTCTCTCTCTCTCTCTCTCTCTCTCTCTCTCTCTCTCAGGAATATACCTCAGTGATTTTTAATCTATCACTCTCTATCTCTCTCTCAATGAGAATATACCTCAATAATTTTTAACGTCTCTCTCTCTCTCTCTCTCTCTCTCTCTCTCTCTCTCTCTCTCTCTCTCTCTCTCTCCAGGTACCCTGAAAACCTAAAACCCGAGTCTTTGTAACAATTCTCCCAAAAATACCCCGTAAATGCTTTTGACTGAAGAAGGTAATAATTTATTTGTGCCAGCGATTCCTATCACTCATTCATCTCGCATGACAATAACCCCTCCTTCCCTCCCTCCCCCTCTCTCTCTCTCCTACCCCCCCCTCCCCCCCCCTCCCCTCTTGCACATGAACACCCACGTTGTGATAGTAGATCGCCGTCTGGCCGTTTCTCCTTTAAGTGATGTTCTTAATTGATCAGCGCTGCCAGCCAACTAGTAATGCTTCTCTGCACAGGTGTGGCTGTCACCTGGTAGGGAGAAAAAGATTCTTTTTTTAATTTTTTTTTTTATTTATTTTGTTATTGGCACCTCTGGTGTGGGCGTGACTCTTTCATTTGTTTTAGTTTTCTGTAACAGAAAACTGTTGTGTCGGCTTTGTCTGTCCGTCCGCAATTTATTCTGTCCGCACCTTTCTGTCCGCCCTCAGATCTTAAAAACTACTTACGCTAGAGGGCTGCAAATTGCTATGTTGATCATCCACCCTCCAATCGTCAAACATACCAAATTGCAGCCCTCTAGCCTCAGTAGTTTTGATTTTATTTAAGGTTAAATTTAGCCATAATCGTGCGTCTGGCAACGATATAGGACAGGCCACCACCGGGCCGTGATTAAAGTTTCATAGGCCACTCTCATACAGCATTATACAGAGACCACCGAAAGATAGATCTATTTTCGGTGGCCTTGAATATACGCTGTACAGAAAACTCGATTGCTCCGAAGAAACTTCGGTGCATTTGTTAGCTTTTTATGTCTTATTTATTCTTTTTTATGTCTTGTTTATTTAGATTTATTTTTTTGTGCCGTTGTATTTGTTTTTATTTTGCTTGTATTCTGATGTTGTTTTTCCATTTTTAAACTTCTTTCAAACTCGTTTCATTTATCTTCCTCATATTTTTCATTTTCCATTTTCGCTTTTATTTATCCGGATGTATTTGCTTGCATGCACGACCTTTTGCTTTGGGTACTGAGAATCCATCTCAGTTGCTTACTCTATGAGTTGAGCTGACAGTGATAATTTATTTGCTTCTACGCTTAACACTAAACCGCTATACAAGTAAATGATTGTAATTAAATATATAAATATATATATGCATATACTCATATTATATTTACACATATATATGTGTGTGTTTGTTTGTGTATATATGTATACATATATATGTATATATATTATATATATAAGCAAATACACTTATATATATATATATATATATATATGTATATATATTATATATATAAGCAAATACACTTATATATATATATATATATATATATATATATACATACATACATACATACATACATACTGTACACACACATATAGATGGAAGGATCTAAATACAGAATGTATTAAGCCATGAAATTTATCAAACCAGGACCATGATTTTACTCCTGTACCACTACTGCTATCAGTATCTATCAGCATTATTTGTGGCATTAAAATTGCCAAATAAATTTGACACTCATGATGTTTTTAAACATGCATTGACGCCTCATTTCTTATATCATTACTGCTTCCTCTCTCTCTCTCTCTCTCTCTCTCTCTCTCTCTCTCTCTCTCTCTCTCTCTCTTTGACCCTGCCATTATCCCTGTACTGTGTAAACCCTTCTCTCTTCGCGCTCACTCTCCCTCCCTCCCTCTCTCCCTCCCTTTCTCTTTTTTTTAGTGCCTCCCTCCTGGGAAGGGCGAATGGCCTATTTGATGGCTGCCATTAATCTGAGCCTATGAGGAGAGTAAAGTGAAGCCGGGGGAATGGGAGGAAACGTCATTGAGAAAACGTTCAGGAGAGTTTCCTCCGCGTGAGGGAAAAAAAAAACGTTCGCATTTTTGGTTGGAAGTTTTTTGAGACTCGGGAAAAGGTAGTAGTTTGTTTGGTTAATTTTTTTACATCATCATGGTATATATATATATATATATATATATATATATATATATATATATATATATATATATATATATATATATATATATATATATATATATATATATATATATATATATATAGGTATATATGTACTGTACATACATACATACATATGCACATTATAGATAAACATACATACTCGTATATATACATATATAGATATACATGTATTTTACGAGTATACATATATATATTTATATACACAAATGCATACATGCATACATACATACATACATACATAGCATATGTCTAATTTATTGTGGATCCGATGACATCTACGCAACATTCATATTCCGTAAACAGATGCTAGACAGTTCATCCCAGTTTTGTAAATAAAAATACAAAGCCTATTCAGTTTAAACTAAAAACATCCTTTCCAGCCACTCCCACCGGGGCAGGGCCAAGAAAAAGGTGGGAACGTTTGGTGGGAACGTTTCTCTCTCTCCGCGACGTGCTGAAGAATTGCAGAAAAGGCCTCTAGGTCGCCATTGCACAAAACGTTTTAATTATCTGCAGACACATTCTTCGTGCGGTCATGTTTCTCTCGTCTCTGCCTCCTGGGAGGGAGGGGGGGCAGGGGGTGTTAACTTTTGGTTCTGTGTCCACTGGGGAATTTTACGATGAATTGCCCTTTAGCGGAATTTCCTCTTCATTGCCCCGGGAGGCGTTTTTTCTCTCGTTGGTCACACTCTTTATTACCCTCCACGGAATTTATCCGCCGTTGTGTCGGGGGTGTTTTCTTTGATTGGGTATGGTGCTGCTTCTGTTTTTTTTTTTTTATCTTTTATCTACTTTTTGTTTTTGCTGGCGGTGGAAATTTGGAATATTTCTCTCTCTCTTTTTTTTATCTACTTTTAGTTTTCTGTAAAAGAAAACTATTGAGATGGCTTTGTCTGTCCGTTCGCACTTTTTTTCTGTCCGCACTTTTTCCGTCCGCACTTTATTCTTCCGCACTTTTTCTGTCCGCACTTTTTTCTGTTCGCCCTCAGATCTTAAAAACTGCTGAGGCTAGAGGGCTGCAAATTGGTGTGTTGATCATCCACCCTCCAATCATCACACATACCAAATTGCGGACCTCTAGCCTTAGTAGTTTTTATTTTATTTACGGTTAATTTAGTCATAATCGTGCGTCTGGCAACGATATAGGATAGGCTACCACAGGGCCGTAGTTAAAGTTTCATGGGCCGCGGCTCGGTGGCCTTGATTATACGCTGTAGCGGCTGTACAGAAAACTCGATTGCGCCGAAGAAACTTCTACTCATTTTGTACTTGTTTGTTTTTGCTAGCGGTGGAATTTTGGAATTTCCCCATCATTGCTTCTTATGGTGGGATCTTCATTTCCTAGCAAAGGATTTTAGGATGTGTCCCTTACGGGTATCCTACGTTTCCTTAAGCATCCTTTAGAATCCTTTGAGTCCTCTGTCTTCATTGCTACTCGGTACTTAAGAGTACAATGTCCTTAGGAAAACTCCCATAAATCAAAGGGTATTTTATTCTTATTGCCAAACGAGGATTTAAGGTCCTTGGCGTATCAGGAGAGAGAGAGAGAGAGAGAGAGAGAGAGAGAGAGAGAGAGAGAGAGAGAGAGAGAGAGAGAGGAAGGGGATTTCAGCGGATGTCCTCGACCAAGATCTATGAATGTCTCGTCCGTCTCTCCTCCAAAGAATTTGTGCCTCATCGGGGAATTCTAATGACGTTTGTCTTCGCCCGCGAGGATTCCTCTCTCAAAATCTACGATGCTTCAAGATTCTCTCTCTTAGAGGGCGACTTAGAGGGCGAAGTATAATAATACTTACTGTAAATGTTATGAGTTGGTAAATGGGAAGAATTTTTATTCTATAGTCATTTTTGTGCTTTTACACATACGTTATATATATATATATTTATATATATACATATATTGCATATATAATTATATATGTATATATATATATATATATATATATATATATATATATATAATTATATATTACATATATAGTTATATATGTAATTATATATAATGTACACACACACACACACACACACACACACACATATATATATATATATATATATATATATATATATATATATATATATATATATATATATATATATATATATATATACGTACGCCTTATATTATTAGAAGGTAACAATTAATTTTGTTTTGCCATTAGTGATCCATTTAGCTGTCTTTACCGTTTACTTATCCCGGTTACAATTATAACGAACATTCACATGTGCTATTGACAATTCCAACTTGACTGCTAATTGCATTAACACTGCGATCGTATCGTTTCCGAGCAAACAG
>NC_089767.1:43202008-43214508 GCF_040412425.1 Macrobrachium rosenbergii | reverse complement strand
ACGGGGTATGGAACAGATATATAAGTTAAGAATATCTTAGTTTAACCAGACCACTGAGCTGATTAACAGCTCTCCTAGGGCTGGCCCGAAGGATTAGATTTATTTTACGAGGCTAAGAACCAACTGGTTACCTAGCAACGGGACCTACAGCTTATTGTGGAATCCGAACCACATTATGACGAGAAATGAATTTGTATCACCAGAAATAAATTCCTCTAATTCTTCATTGGCCGGTCGGAGGGTCGAACGCTGGGCCAACAGCGTGCTAGCCGAGAGCTCTACCCACCCCACCAATAAAGAACTATGGAACAGATATGGGTAAGGGTATGGGTACGGGTATGGTACGGATACGGGAACTAGCAAATGCGAGCGACAGCGAGCATCTGCTAATAACCTATTATTAACGCACAGACCTGTTTAAAATGATTAATTGTTAATGAAGTACTTTGGCTAATGCAAAAGTGCTCGTTTATAAAGTAATTTTTGGGACGATGCAGAATTTATACTCAAAGGGAATGATTCAACATGACTTTAGCCCCCGAAAGGTAACTGGAATTTCCTTATAAAGCGGAATTCATTTTTGTGGGCTAATGCTTCATTACAGTATTACTTTTTTTGTGAAGTATTTTTTAAAAGTTCTTATAGGCTTTGACTGTATTATTATTATTATTATTATTATTATTATTATTATTATTATTATTATTATTATTATTATTATTAGTGAAGGAATCCACAGTGACGTCAGTGTAAATCTGTATTGCAAATGTATAAAACGTTTTATATATTTTTGATATCTACTTACACTGACATCATTGGGGATTTCTTCATGCGATTGTTATTATTATTATTATTATTATTACTATTATAGTACCTGGTGTGTATACACATGCTATATGTATATATATTGTATTATGTATGTATATATACAGTATATGTATATATGTGTATAAAGTGTGAGTGTGAATGGGATAATCGTGTGACGTGTTTTGTAATATTTCTCTCTCTCTCTCTCTCTCTCTCTCTCTCTCTCTCTCTCTCTCTCTCTCTCTCTCTCTCTCTCTCTCTCTCTTTAAAGACGACCGTTGCCTCATCTTTTCTCGGCTCATCCGGAGGGAAGGCGTGGTCGTCTCACCCAAGGGGGGTTCCGATGAACAAGGAATGAGAGAGAGAGAGAGAGAGAGAGAGAGAGAGAGAGAGAGAGAGAGAGAGAGAGAGAGAGAGAGAGAATCTTATTCCATGTCAAAGGAAATCTCCGGAAGTGCCTTTCTTCCTCTGTCCTCCTTCTGGAAGCAAGAGGAGGGGGGGGGAGTTTTGGGGTGGGGAGGGTTAAGGTATCCTAGGGGGCGGGCGTTCCTAGCGTTATTCTTAGCTCATTAACGAAGGAACAGGGTGTCCTCTCGTTGTCCGTGTGTTTCAGTTCTTCCCTGTTTTGGAGACTCGAGAGGTTTATCTTTTCATTTCGAGTTACGTCACTCTTCCTCGTCCCCTCCCCCCCCCTGGGGGTGGGGGGGGGTTCATTGTCTTCTCCAGGGAAAGGGTCTGGTGGGTAGGGGTGGCGTTAAGTTGTGTTCTGACTCGTTTTCTCTTTTTTTTTTTCCTTTTCTGTTGATTTTGTAAAGGTCCACTTGTGTAAGGTTAATTTAGGGGTCTTGATGTTGTTATTTTGTTTATTGTGTATGTCGCAGTTTTTTTTTTGGTAATGAGCATTTTTTTTTTTTTTTTTTCGTTTTTATGCTTAATTTTATTGACATGTGTCTGTTAGTTTGTGGTTTTCGTTCGTTTATGTTAAAAGAAATTTGTCTAACAGAATCCTCCATAAGATAATTCATTTGTCGTATTTCCAATAGCTATGATCCAGAGATCTCTCCCTTGAATTGAAGACAAACAACAGTCTTCGTAAAGCAGTTTTTAATTGTACTTTTTTCAGAGGGTCAACAACACTTTTAAAATGGAGTCATCTCATTTTTTAGTGAGTCGCAAAAGTTAACAATTAGACATCTAGTTTATAATAATGATTTTATATTATGTAATTTACAAAGACTTAAAACAAAAAGTTTTAATAAATGTGAAATTATACTTTATAAAGGTATGAATAATCATGCAATATTCTCTGTAAAGTCTTTTGTAAAGATATGTATATGTAAAAATTGTATCTAATGCATACGGCTTATAGCTGCAATATAGGATTCAATTCAGTGCAATTCAATTAACAAAACCCACCGTAAGTTCATTCATCTCTCCCATATATGACTTATGAATACAATCCAAGAATCTCCTTGAAATTAACAATTTCCCCTGCGACCCGACTTCCTTCATTGTAACAGGTGCTGCACAATGCAGCAGAAGCAGCATTGCTGTTGGGAATCATCCACCACCATCTTTTGATATTTGTCTTCCCCTCAACGTATGAAAGGTCCCCCTCGGGGACGGGATGTGGTTCCACCGCTCAAAAGTCATTAACGATTTCCACAAGGACCCACGACACAAATGTAGTTGTGTAGTCGCGTCTTTTCCTGGAACGTTAGTTGGGAAGGAAGGAAGAAGGAAAATTGAATTATTATTCTGTTTCATTCATGATGTGCTGACGTAACGTTTGCGTATGGTGTGTACTACTGTAATTCCTTGCCACATAGTAAGGAGTTTCACACACGCTTGCTATATATGTATATACACCCCGTAGGGGGGTAACGCCGTCAGTGCACCTTGTGCTGTGCACTGTAGGGATTACTTAAGGTTCTTTGCAGCGTGTCTTCGGTCCCCTTTCGTTTCTTTTACTGTACCTCCTTTCATATTCTCTTTCTTCCATCTTACTTTCCACCCTCTCCTGACTATTGATTCTTAGTACAACTGCTTTGAGGTTTTACTCCTGTTACACCTTTCAGACATTTTTACTGTCAATTTCTGTTTCGGCGCTGAATGACCTTATATGTATGTATGTATGTATGTATGTATGTATGTATGTATGTATGTATGTATGTATGTATGTATGCTTATATGAACCTGTTGCATAAATATAAATACATGTTTACATTCACGTACTCAAACCCTCCTTATTTAATTACATATGAAAAACGTTGCTTTTCTAAAATACCCGTATACCCCGAACTGGAACTGATATCTTGCTGTTTTGTAATGTGGGTATTCCCCCCAAAAGCCTGAGCAAGCACAGAGTTGCAAGCAAGCAAGCAGACTTTCCTAATTCTCCCTTGCTTAAATGCCACCTATTCGTAACTTGCTTTCTAAAATAGGTCCTTCTAGCACGGACAGCCAATACTGTTCTCTCACTAATAACTCATCCCGAATGGCCAGAAGTAGTTTATTCACTGAATGAATTTGACGCCCTGCCACAAATTGAACTTATAATATCACGTTTATCAGAAAATTTGTGACCAGTGTTTTATCTACGCTCTCAAGTTAATGAGGTCATTTTACCCTTCCCGAGTTAAGCATAACTCTCTCTCCTCGTTTTTCTTCTTTATTCTCTCTCCCATCTCTTCAAGATGCGGTGCACTGTAGGCACTGGTTAAGGTTCTTTGCAGCGCGCCTTCGTCCTCTAGCTACAACCCCTGTCGTTCCTTTTACTGTACTTCATTTCATATTCTTCCATCTTACTTTCCTCAACCCTCTCCTAACAGTTGGTTCATAGTGCAGCTGCGAGGTTTTCCTCTTGTTACACCTTTCAAACTTTTACCGTCAATTTCCGTTTCAGCGCTGAATGACCTCATTGGTCCCAGTGCTTGGCTTTTGGCCTAAATTCTAAATTCAATTCGATTCAGTTCTTCGAGAAGGGAATAGGTGTCTCTAGATGCTTTTGCGAAAGAAAATTAGCTTTCTCTGAGTTACTAATTTCTGATCCTATAATGTTGCAAGACTCTTCTTCAAAAATTATCTGGAATCTCAATAGATAAGGGGGTTAAAGAGGTCGGTATATTATGCAAATTTGGATAACATTATGCCTTTAGTGTGATCACGATATGTGTATTTATGCATTGTATTGTATGTATAAATGTATATATAAATGTCTGGATATTCACTCATGTCTTGTGTGTAAAAAAAATGCGTTGCTTAAGCAAGCTTGTGTGTTTATACATGTTTGTATACTAGTTGTGTGCTTATGTGTATGTCCGTGTATATCTTTGTTATCTTTGTGCACGTTTTTGCACATTATGTCTTTTTACGCATTCATACGGGAGGATGTAGATACAATGGCGTAGATACTCTGGATAACAGTGTACGCATTCATACGGGTGCATGTAGATATAATAACGTAGATACTCTGGATGACATTAATACGCATTCATACGGGTGCATGTAGATATAATGACGCAGATACTCTTGATAACATTGTACACATTCATACGGGAGCATGTAGTTATAATAACGTAGATACTCTGGATAACATTGTACGCATTCATACGGGAGCATGTAGGTATAATGACGTAGATACTCTGGATAACATTGTGCGCATTCATACGGGTGCATGTAGATATAATGACGTAGATACTCTACCATTTTTAATACTGTACAGATTGTCATTGTACGCATTCAGACGGGTTCATGTAGATATGATGACATAGATACCCTTTATAATATTGTACGCATTATGTCATTGTACGCATTCATACGATCGCATGTAGGTGACGAATGTGGTACTAAATATACCTGATAACATTGTACACATTATGACACTGTACGCATTCAGACGAGCGCGTGTAGGTCTGCTGACATAATTGATATATTCTTTTTTTATATCTTCAGCGTCAAAGAAGGAGAACGCCCAAAAGTACAGGTGGGAAACGGGCGCTCCGCTCCACATTAAATGGGGCGTAATTAGGCGTGCCTCTCGGGCGTTAACTTATTGCGTCGGGTTCCCTCTCGCGTAACACAAGATCGGATGAAGCCCACTTGGACGTGCCGAGTCGTAGGGGGAAGTTAAAAAAAAAAATGGAAAAGATTTCTTTTTTTAAGACCTCTCCAGTGTCATCATCATTTCCATGCTTACGTAAGGTAGAGGTGAATTTTTTTTTTTTTTTTTACTTTTTTTTTCGTGGAGGACATTTTGACTGGAGTAGATGTTTGTCGGTATCAGTCGCAAGTGTGTTTTTTTAATGCGTGGTTTAATGTAAATAATAATAGTTTTGAAAGTATTGCGATTAGAGGCAGCAGCAGTAGAAGTATTAGTGATATACATATATATACATACAGTATATATATATATATACATATATATACATATATATGTATGTATATATATATATATATATATATATATATATATATATATATATATATATATATATATATATATATATATATATATATATATAGAGAGAGAGAGAGAGAGAGAGAGAGAGAGAGAGAGAGAGAGAGAGAGAGAGAGTAGTGATGAGTATTGATATTGATAAAATAAAATGGCTGATTTACTGTTAAATCCATTAGCAAACTTAGGAAAAGGATTTTTCCACCCGTGTGTGTGTGTGTGTGTTTGTGTATTTATGCATTTATGTATCAGCAATAATTCTCAAGAACGGCTAAACAGATCATGATATATTTATTTACTTATGAAGTGATCTATGTGGAACCCCTTTCGTTCCTTTTACTGTACCTCCTTTCATATTTTCTCTCTTCCATCTTACTTCCCACCCTCTCCTAACAATTGATCCATAGTGCAACTGCTTTGAGGTTTTCCTCCTGTTACACCTTTCAAACCTTTTAATGTGGTTTTCCGTTTGAGCGCTGAATGTCATCATAACTCCCAGTGCTTGGCCGTTGGTCCAAATTCTATCTTCAATTCAGTTCAGTTCAAATCATCTAAGAGTTTATGAATTTCCCAACAGAAGCAATCTTCCCCTAATATGAATGACGACCTACAGCTATTTAAATATCAAATAGCCAAGCTGCTCATATGTTCATTTCCATATTAATAAATTGCGTCGGCAGTTCTTTCGAGATTAAGTTGACCAAGTTTGACCTTTAAAGGTCAGTGGTCAGGATCAGATTGAAGGACTCGGGTGTTTGTATTGGTCGTCCTTGAATATTGACATTTCTTGTCACTGGCTGTCAGTTCATATAGATTTTGTTGTGTTCTGGTTTTTAAGGATTTTGTTCCCTTTTCCCAAAATCTTTATCACATATTATTGACTTATTTTTCGTTGACTTGGCTACTGATTACTCTGTATCTTATTATGAATGATTTCCAGACTAATATTCCGGTACAGTTGAAACTACAGTGAATGCCTTTGAAATTTGTATGAGGACAATTGAAGAACTGTAAATGTAGAAAATAGTGAAATTATAGTGAATAGCAAAAATGTGTTTTGGGGTGGTATTGTTGAATGTTGTATGTTGTTGTCAGTCAAAGTAGTGACAGGTGACGTTAGTTAAATAAATAAATCAGGGAGTAACGGAACCCCAGTAAAAATAGTGTTTGAATTTTTTCTCTCCAAAGATTCTCTCTCAGGTCTATTTTTCCGTCGTAACTGTTTGTTTGGTAGTAAAGAAGTACGCTCTCTCTCTCTCTCTCTCTCTCTCTCTCTCTCTCTCTCTCTCTCTCTCTCTCTCTCTCTCTCTCTCTTTTCGTGTAGTGTCATCCTAACCAGGTCCCTTTCTCTTTTCCTCTTTATCCTAATTTTCGTTGAGAGCATCATCCTGACCAGCTCTCTCTCTCTCTCTCTCTCTCTCTCTCTCTCTCTCTCTCTCTCTCTCTCTCTCTCTCTCTCTCTCTCATTTGCGTTTAGAGTGTCACCCTAACCTGATCATCTCTCTTTCTCTCTCTCTCTCTCTCTTCTAATCTTCGTTTCGAGTAGCGGCCTAAGCAGATCTCTCTCTCTCTCTCTCTCTCTCTCTCTCTCTCTCTCTCTCTCTCTCTCTCTCTCTCTCTCTCTCTCTCTCTCTCTCAATTATCGTGTAGAGTATCATCCCAACCACATCTCTCTTTCCTCCAATCTTCGTTTCGAGCATCATCATCATTCTCTCTCTCTCTCTCTCTCTCTCTCTCTCTCTCTCTCTCTCTCTCTCTCTCTCTCTCTCTCCTTCCTAATCTTCGGTTCGAGTATCGTCCTAGCCAGATCCTCCTCCACCCTTGTCTATGTATGTTATTGATGGCAGCAAAGTACTCAAGTCTCCTGTTTTATTCAGGGGCCGCTGCCTCGCGGTCTCTGGTGGATGGGAAATTGGGGTATCTAACGGCCTGGGAAAGCTTGTACTTTTAGTTCATGTAGATTAGATGAAAATGTATCACCCTTCTGCACCTGTGTGAACAACACGGCTGTGTGCGTCTTCCGTATTTTGGGAAATGGTGAAGGGTTGGTAATGTTAATTTTTTAAAGTTTTTTTTGTATATGTTATGAATTTTTTAAATCGTTGTTCTTTATGAAAGGTGAGAAGCATAATTATCTCTTCATATGTATACCTGTTTTAAGCATTGGTATTTAATTTGAAATCTACGTTCATGGAAAGATTCTTTATTGATTTTCCTCGGTCATTTCAGTAAAGGAAAAGAGAAATTTTTTGAACAATGATATTCAAGAGTCCTTAAGCTTTTTCCATATTTTTTCCTATAATTATCCATATTTCTCTATACCTAGTTCATTAAAATAACTGTTGGTATATCTGCCAGTTGTCTGCGTTTACAAATCCACCTAGTGCCGTCAGTGCACCTCACAAGGTGCACTGTAGGCATTACTTGAGGTTCTTTGCAGCGTCCCTTCGGCCCCTAGCTGCAACCCCTTTCATTCCTTTCACTGTACTCCATTCATATTCTCTCATCCATCTTGCTATCCACCCTCTCCTACCACTTGTTCCATAGTGCAACTGCGAGGTTTTCCTCGTGTTACACCTGTCAAGCACTTCTACTCTCACTCTCAATTATCCTTAATAGGCATATCTTTTCGCTTTCAGCCAATTTCTTACAGTTAAAGAACAGATTAAATTTTTAGCTGCATTCCTTCCCGAAGCTTTTGGGCACCGGAAGCCGAGTGATCACCACCTTTTCGTACAGCCGCATCTGAAATAATACCCTCGTGCCCTCGATATGGGTAGGGAATCGGGCATGGAAATCACCCCTCGCGTTTCTTTGTGTCGCGCGGCTGGGAGTGAAAGACTTTTCAGTTAATTAGCGCTCTCGTACGCCCGGGGGTCTCCCCCGGCGGGAATATGGTTCCATTGTCCTCGGGAAAGGTGCATCTTTCGGGTAAAGACAGCGGAGGAGGAGGAGGAGGAGGAGGAGGAGGAGGAGGAGGAGGAGGAGGTGGTGGTGGTGGTGGTGGTGGTGGTGGTGGTGGTGGTGGAGTAAGGGAAGAAGAAGAAGAAGAAGAAGAGGAGGAGGAGGAGGAGGAAAAGGAGGAAGAGGAGGGGTAAGGGAAGAAGAAGAAGAAGAGGAGGAGGAGGAGGAGGAGGAGGAGGAGGAGGAGGACAACACAACCTTCGAGAAAGTGAAGAGAAAGTCGAAGGTAAGGGATGGGAGACCAAGGGAGACCACTTTTCTTTCTCGAAGTTAATCTTGATTAACATCCCGTCTCACAGCCACCGACAACAAAAAGGCGACCGTTCTACAGTACTGTAGAAAAGTGTATAAGCAGCCTGGTTACTTTTTTAAAGGAACAAACGAAACTTTTTTTTTCCGTTTTTTCAACATTATTTTTAAACGGGTTCCTTATTTCTGTCTCCGTTTTCGAGGTGATTTTGAACGGGTTCCTTATTTCTGTGTCCGTTTTTGAGGTGATTTTCAACGGGTTCCTTATTTCTGTCTCCGTTTTTGAGGTGATTTTAAGTTGGTTCCTTATTTCTGTCTCCGTTTTTTTGATTTTAAACGGATTCCTTATTTCTGTCTCCGTTTTTGAGGTGATTTTCAATGGGTTCCTTATTTCTGTCTCCGTTTTTGAGGTGATTTTAAACGAGTTCCTTATTTCTGTCTCCGTTTTTGAGGTGATTTTAAATTGGTTCCTTATTTCTGTCTCCGTTTTTGAGGTGATTTTAAACGAGTTCCTTATTTCTGTCTCCGTTTTTGAGGTGATTTTAAATTGGTTCCTTATTTCTGTCTCTGTTTTTGAGGTGATTTTAAACGAGTTCCTTATTTCTGTCTCCGTTTTTGAGGTGATTTTAAATTGGTTCCTTATTTCTGTCTCCGTTTTCGAGGTGATTTTAAACGAGTTCCTTATTTCTGTCTCCGTTTTTGAGGTGATTTTAAACGAGTTCCTTATTTTTTTCTCCGTTTTTGAGGTGATTTTAAATTGGTTCCTTATTTCTGTCTCCGTTTTTGAGGTGATTTTAAACGAGTTCCTTATTTCTGTCTCCGTTTTTGAGGTGATTTTAAATTGGTTCCTTATTTCTGTCCCCGTTTTTTTTTAGGTGATTTTAATTTGGTTCCTTATTTCTGTCTCCATTTTTGAGGTGATTTTAAATTGGTTCCTTATCTCTGTCTCCGTTTTTGAGGTGATTTTAAATTGGTTCCTTATTTCTGTCTCCGTTTTTGAGGTGATTTTAAATTGGTTCCTTATTTCTGTCTCCATTTTTGAGGTGATTTTAAATTGGTTCCTTATCTCTGTCTCCGTTTTTGAGGTGATTTTAAATTGGTTCCTTATTTCTGTCTCCATTTTTGAGGCGATTTTAAATTGGTTCCTTATTTCTGTCTCTGGTTGGTTGTCTTTGTGCAAGCACCAGTACAACAGTGTTATTCAAAACGTATATATGTATATATCTGCATGGAAGTATACATTGCGAAATATAACCACAAAATTTGCGTACGTAAATGAACGCTCGCTGAGACACACGATACCCATCCTACACGCCAGGGCATTCCTACGCCCGTAGCATCAGAAGCATCCTCACGAAACTCCGGCAGTTCCTACGCAAACGGCGGAGCCATTGTTCTTCCCCCAACAAGTGACTCCAATTAGCCGACGATTGTGTGATCTGATTGCTCAGTTATATTCTAGTAGCAAATGACTGAAGCGTTTTTCGAAAATGCCGTTTTATGGATTTCTGCTTGAGATTTTTATCTATTTTTTGTATTATTTTTTTGCCGTTCGCCGTGGAGCTTCGAAGGATAGTTAGAGGAGAGAGAGAGAGAGAGAGAGAGAGAGAGAGAGAGAGAGAGAGAGAGAGAGAGAGAGAGAGAATGCTGCAAAAGTACTGATGGTTGGACATCATAAACGCCGATGAAAGTTTTATTAGTAATCAGGGGTGACAGGTATTGAGAGAGAGAGAGAGAGAGAGAGAGAGAGAGAGAGAGAGAGAGAGAGAGAGAGAGAGTGCTACAAAAGTACTAATGATTAGCCATCATAAACGAAGATGAAAGTTTTATTAGTGATCAGGGGTGACATGTATTCAGAGAGAGAGAGAGAGAGAGAGAGAGAGAGAGAGAGAGAGAGAGAGAAAATACTGCAAAAGTACTAATGATTAGACATCATAAACGCGCTGAAAGTTTGATTAGTAATCAAGGGTGACAGGTATTGAGAGAGAGAGATAGAGAGAGAGATTCAAAAACTACGTATTGACTATTCAAAGATATCTGAACGTTCCCACACAAATCGGGAGTAGGCTATATAAGTGTCACATTTAGCCCTTTTAACTTCATCCACATGTATACAAAAACGAGCGACAGTACCCAGTGGTTCATATAAGTTTTAAATTATCTTTTATCATTTTGTAGAGGAAAACTTAATAGATTTTATTTATATAGTCATAATATATCTTTCTCACTACGACCCTTGGAGTAAATTCCGTTTTCTCTGATGGCCGACCACTCACACAACCCAAATTCCCGTTTTCTTTTCACCCTCGTTACGGTTTGCCAAGGGTTTTATTACGGGTAATTGAAGCACTTAAGTCATTTTTCTCTCATTCAATTTGGGTGCAGTATTTCGTGTCATGCTTAGTTGCCATTGTTGATAGAATTTCTGTTTGTCTATTTTGGTGTATGTCGACAGCTTGCAGCAATCAATCATGCAATAATGTGAATAATATGAACACTTAAGTATTAAGGCTCATATTCCCATAACTAGATGTCAGCTGTTGCTTTCGTGTCAGTTACTGCGCTGTCTTGCAAAGTAAATTGACCTTCACCTAATTACCATGTTATTTGGCTCATCGCAACAATTCAGGCCAGCACACATGTTCAAATTGAGCGAGTGTCGAATATTCAGAAGGGTGGTAAGCATAGCCTAATGGATATTGTAAAAATTTAAAGTTGACTCTTGGCGTGGGAAGCGTGAGGAATATGCAAGGGATGATATTTGTCTTACAGTATTCGTTATCATAAAACACGCACACACATGCATATGTGTGTGTATGTATGTATGTATGTATATATATACAATTTATATATGTATATATAATTTATATACATACAATATATATAATTTTTATATATATATGTTTATATATAAATATATATATTATATATATACATATATATATATAATATATATATATATATATATATATATATATATATATTTTATATATATATATATATATATATATATATATATATATATATATATATATATATATATATATATATATATATACATATACTGTATATATATACACGCGCGCGCGCGCTGTTAGTAAGAAGACACATTCAGAAACGGAGAGAGAAAGGCAGTAGTCACCTGATACATAAAAAAAATATTAAGGGGAAAAGAATATTCATATGAATATAACGTCCGCTCATAAATCTCTCCTCCCCCCCCAAAAAAAAATAAATAAAAAATAATAACAATAATGACAGCCAGCTTGAAAAGTGAGTTATAATTGCCAGCCTAAAAGCTTTGCATAAATATTTGACACCATTTGCTCTGTGGTGTGTGTGTGTGTGTGTGTGTGTGTGTTTGTTTGGAGTCGGGGATAATGAGGTTCCGGGTAGAAGTAACATTGAGAGCGTGATTCCCCCGTCGTATGTGCTTGGGATTTTAACAATGGTTTGAATGTTGTTGGGTGGTTCAGGAGGTTTGTAAAAAAAAAAAAAAAAAAAAAAAAAACCAAAAAAGTAAAATGTCATGGCGTGTAGTTTTTTTTTTTTTTTAAGTTGCTCCGAATGTTGGTAGATTTAGAATTATTAGATGAAATGGGTCTAGAAAGTTGGTCGAAACTAAAAAAAAAAAGAAGGAAAATGAAAGTAAAATGTCATGGCCTTTTTTTTACGTTCCGAATGTTGGCAGGTCCAGAATTATTAGATGATATGGGTCTAAAAGGTTGGTCGAAACTCCAAAAAAAGAAAGTAAAATGTCATGGCGTGTAGTTTTTTTTTCAAGTGGCCCCGAATATTGTTAGATCTAGAATTATTAGATGAAATTGGTCTGGAAGGCTGGTCAAAACTCAAACAAAATTTGAAAGGAAAATGCCATTGCATACGGTTCTTTTTGATCTTTAAAGTTGCTCTGAATGTTTTAGATTGAGGTTCATTGAAGAAAATGGGTAGATATTTAATAGGTGTGGCCGGGATGCATTTAAAAACATTAATAATTTTAGCCAGGAGTACTGAGTTTTTGCTCTGA
>NC_089767.1:43102008-43197008 GCF_040412425.1 Macrobrachium rosenbergii | reverse complement strand
CACCTATTAATGACGTGTTTGATCTGCCGTGGAAGAAACGCGGTTCGTGACTTTAAAACTTTATTTTCAGGCTTTTGTGCTTCGTATTTCGTATGTTGATATTTTTGATGCAGTGGCTGAATAGATGTTTCGTAACATTTCTAATCTGGATTGAATGTCGTAATTGTCTGCCGTTTCCTGTGTGTTTTATTCGGTACATGATTCAATGTGGTGCCTCATAATTTATGTATATATATATATATATATATATATATATATATATATATATATATATACATATATATATATATATATATATATATATATATATATATATATATATATATATATATTTTTTTTTTTTTTTAAGTATTTCAGGGACATTTTTAAAGATGAGTATAGAGTCTTCAGTTTATGCTTTTAACAGGTCTTGGTACTCATTCATATATCGGATTATTACAGTATTTATAAGATGTAATTATTGTTCTAAATCTTGGTGCACCGTAGAGGGGTAGTGCCGACAGTGCACCTCACGGGGTGGACTGTAGGCATTACTAAAGGTTCTTTGCAGCGTCCCTTCGGCCCCTAGCTGCAACCCCTTTCATTCCTATTACTGTACCTCCAACAATTATATATTTCATATTGCAACTGCGAGGTTTTCCTCCTGTTACACCTTTCAAACCTACCTACCCTCATTTTCCTTTCCAGCGCTGAATGACCTCATAGGTCCCAGTGCTTGGCCTTTGGCCTAAACTCGATATTCCGAGATCCCGACGTACTATCTACAACCATGCATACTTACTCATATGCATACACTCGTACCTGCTTCTGTATCTACGTAACAAAATGCTTTGAAGTCTAATTTTTATGGTAATTTATAACCGATACTATTATTAATTAACATGCCCGAGCCCTAGAGATCGCTTGACCCGATTGCTAAATCGCATAAATTATAATATGATAATGGACGTCGTGTCTCGTGATGTTAGTTGTGGTTGATGAGAAGCTGTAAGGAAGACTGTGTATGCAAAAGGGAGAATATGTGTATGCAAAAGGGAGAATGTGTAAGGGAGAATATGTGTATGCAAAAGGGAGAATATGTGTATGCAAAAGGGAGAATGTGTAAGGGAGAATATGTGTATGCAAAAGGGAGAATATGTGTATGCAAAAGGGAGAATGTGTAAGGGAGAATATGTGTATGCAAAAGGGAGAATGTGTAAGGGAGAATATGTGTATGCAAAAGGGAGAATGTGTAAGGGAGAATGTGTATGCAAAAGGGAGAATGTGTAAGCGAGAATATGTGTATGCAAAAGGGAGAATGTGTGTATAAAAAAGGGAGAATATGTGTATACAAAAGGGAGAATGTGTGTATGCAAAAGGGGGAATATGTGTATGCAGAAGGGAGAATGTATGTACAGTCGCCATGGTGACCAGTTAAGGAGTTGGGACCTTTAGGATACTACCTATTAGGTGAGTAGTTTGAGGGGACAGGAATGATTTGTGTTGACCTAGGAGAAGGAATGAATATATTAGTGAGAAGGGATAGGAATAGTTTGGAGAAGGAATGACTATGTTAGTGAGAAGGGATAGGAATAGGTTGGAGAAGGAATGACTATATTAGTGAGAAGGGATAGGAATAATTTGGAGAGGGAATGACTATATTAGTGAGAAGGGATAGGAATAATTTGGAGAAGGAATGACTATATTAGTGAGAAGGAATAGGAATGATTTGGAGTAGGAATGACTATATTAGTGAGAAGGGATAGGAATGATTTGGAGGAATGAATATATTGGTGAGAAGGGATAGGAATAGTTTGGAGAAGGAATGACTATGTTAGTGAGAAGGGATAGGAATGATTTGGAGAAGGAATGAATATATTAGTGAAGGGATAGGAATGATTTGGAGTAGGAATGAATATATTGATGAGAAGGGATAAGAATAGTTTGGAGGAGTGAATGTATTAGTGAGAAGGGATAGGAATAGTTTGCAGAAGGAATGAATATATTAGTGAGAAGGGATAGGAATAGTTTGGAGAAGGAATGACTATATTAGTGAGAAGGGATAGGAATGATTTGGAGAAGGAATGAATATATTAGTGAGAAGGGATAGGAATGATTTGGAGTAGGAATGAATATATTGGTGAGAAGGGATAGGAATAGTTTGGAGAAGGGGTGACTATATTAGTGAGAAGGGATAGGAATAGTGTGGAGGAATAGTTTGCAGAAGGAATGAATATATTAGTGAGAAGGGATAGGAATAGTTTGGAGAAGGAATGAATATATTGGTGAGAAAGGATAGGAAATATTTGTAACGACGTTGGAGAATGAATGAATGTACTGGTGACAGAGATTAGGCATAGTGGTGTGGGAGAGAAGTTTAAGAATTATTATAGTAAATCTTTGGGGGGGGAGGGGGATTACGTTCAAGGTCGAATGAAAAATGTCGATTCAACAGTTGGGTTTGTCGATTTTGTATTATGGTGACGTCACTGTTAGAAGTAAATGTTAAAGGGATTAAGACTCGTGGTACAGCTGCAAGGTTTTCCTCCTGTTACACCTTTCAAGCTCTTATTGTCAATTTCCGTTGCAGCGCTGAATGACCTCATAGGTCCCAGTGCTTGGCCTTTGGCCTAAATTCTATATGCAATTCAGTTCACAATTTCTGGCGGCATCTTGCATCTGGCAGCCAAGGTCGACTTTTTTGTTTCCCCAGGAATAATTGGACTATCTAGTTTGTTCTCTCAAGACGACAGTGAAATTTAAATAATTGTATTTGACTTATGAATAACCGTTTCTACTACAGTTATATTATTACGCAACATATTTTCAGGAACGGGAGATCTAGTTCCCAGCCGACGGCAGCGGAAATTTAATCATTACATTAGAGTTATTGACAGCCGGTGCTACTAGTTATATTGCTTAACATTTTGTAGGAAAGAATTGTCCCTTTAATTATTTAGTTGTTAAACAATAGTTATCAGTTTTAGCACTTGCTAGGACTTAAAGCTGAAGTTTGTTTTGTCATAACGTTAAACTGATAAATTATTCAGGACAGTTAGATATATATATATATATATATATATATATATATATATATATATATATATATATATACATTATATATATATATATATATATATATATATATATATATATATATATATACTCATTACCACTAGGATAAAATAAAAGACTGGTCGCAGGTCATGAACGGTTTCAGCTTTATTTCCAAGCCATTAAATGGCTCACGAATAAAGCCGAAACCGGTCAGTACCCCCAACCAGACTTTTATTTTATCCTAGTGGTAATGGGTGATATATATATATATGTATATATATATATACATACATATATATATATATATTATATATATATATATATATATATATATATATATATATATATATATATATATATATATATATATATATATATATATATATATATATACTTTAACAGCCCAAACAAGTACGTCGATGAACGCTTCTTGTCTCGACGAGGGAGCAAATGAACGACAGCTCTTATTATAATTGTAGCAAATGGCTAATGATACTCGATTGCAATGGCACGCCATATTGCTGTTGGCATTTGCAAGAAAAAATCTCGCCCATTTACATCGAGAGCATTAGGCGGCTGTGTTGTCAGGGGGCTAATAGCGCACATACGCATGCACAAACACACACACACATACACACACACATATAAACATACGCACAAACACACATATACACGGCAGCTTACAAAGAGATCTAGAATGAAAAGGAAAGGGCTGCAATACTTGCTTTACACATGTTTAAGCACTAACGAACGGGGAAGAGAGAGAGAGAGAGAGAGAGAGAGAGAGAGAGAGAGAGAGAGAGAGAGAGAGAGAGAGAGAGAAAGGATCATTCTTTTGGTTGGCTGTCCTCTATGTAGTGTTGAATGAGTGCATACAGCATAAGAGAGAGAGAGAGAGAGAGAGAGAGAGAGAGAGAGAGAGAGAGAGAGAAAAGGATCATGATTGTATGAGCATACAGCATAGATGAGAGAGAGAGAGAGAGAGAGAGAGAGAGAGAGAGAGAGAGAGAGAGAGAGAGAGAGAGAGAGTATTTTCTTGGTAGGCTGTCCTCTGTCTAGTATTGAATGACTACATACAGCATAATGAGAGAGAGAGAGAGAGAGAGAGAGAGAGAGAGAGAGAGAGAGAGAGAGACCACTCTCTTGGTAGGCTGTCCTCTATCTAGTATTGAGTGACTGATAACAGTATAATGAGAGAGTGAGAGAGAGAGAGAGGGAGAGAGAGAGAAATGGGCCACTCTCTTGGTAGGCTGTCCTCTAGTATTGAATGAAAGCATACAGTATAATTAGAGAGAGAGAGAGAGAGAGAGAGAGAGAGAGAGAGAGAGAGAGAGAGAGAGAGAAGGACCATTCTCTTGGTAGGCTGTCCTCTATCAAGTATTGAATGAAGGCATACAACGTAAAGAAACTTAACGAAGAAATTGTTCCACCTCAGTCTTAGGCCTAGAGCACCTGGGGTCAGGAACGCGAGCTGCTCGAAGCTAGGCCTACGTCGTTAAGGCTTAGTAATTACTCCTGCTATCAATAAGAGGAATGGGGACCAGTGCTATCCAAGAAGTAGGTCATATAGTGGTGGCAAAGGGGGAAGAGTAGGGAGTGGTGCTATTTAGGTAGATGATAGTGGTGGTATCGAAATGGGGTATGATGGTTTTCCACTAGTTAAGTGGTATCAGAGATATTGGGGACACCAGTGTTGTACTGGAAGTAGTACTTTCCAATGTGATGGTTTTGTATTTTTCTTTAATTTGTAAAGCGTAGGAACATGTGTTATATATATATACACATATATATACGTACATATGTATATATATGTATGTGTATGTGTGTAATTTACTCATGCATGTGTACAAACAAACTGTGCTTGCAAAGTAAGTAAGTAAACGCATGTCAGTGTAAGGCAATCAGTTTTTTTTGTGGAGTTATGTTTGGCAATTGCTGTATTTTCCTAATATATCTTAGTATTAACTGCTTCTGTAATCATAATAATTCAGTATTAAACAGCAAATAACAGACTTTCATTAATTATATTATACACCTAATAACTAGACCTTTTAAAATTTATTGTATATTAAACGCCAAAATACCTAGAAACCTTGACTTGATGAAATAGACACATTTTAACCTTACTGCCTTGACTATCTTCGAAGTATCGTAACTGTCCTTCTACAATAGTATCGCAACTATCTCTCACGATTATTATCGCTACGGGTATCGTCAGTGCTCTAAAACGTGGATGGAATGTCGAATTGCAAAAATAAGAAAAAGAAATAAAAAAAAAATTCTCTCCCTGTAATGTTGTATATCTTCACGGGGCATAGCGTGTTGGAGGGTCATTGTCGCGTTATATGCTCCCCAGTACATTATATTTTTTTTAGGAGCAGGGGGGGGGGTGGAGGGTGGAGGGAGGATGGGGGTTGTAGAAGGGAGGGGAGGGAGTTTTGTACAAAATTACTTCTCGTATTGATTTCCTTTAAGAATTTATTTTAGAGTCTTGAAAAGCTCTCAATTTTTTGTTTTTATTTCAGTGCGAAGATTGATAAGTGTTTTTTCAGAAGATTGAAGGAGTGTTTTCATTAAATACTAGTAACGCTCTCTCTCTCTCTCTCTCTCTCTCTCTCTCTCTCTCTCTCTCTCTCTCTCTCTCTCTCCTTATGTAGTCATTTTCAGTGCAAAGATATATAAGCTTTTATTTTTTTTTATTCCATTACAAAGATTGATACTTTTGTAAAGATTGAAGGAGTGTTGCCACTAAATACTAGTAATTCTCTCTCTCTCTCTCTCTCTCTCTCTCTCTCTCTCTCTCTCTCTCTCTCTCTCTCTCTCCATAAGTCACCATTTTCACTGCAAAGATTCATACGCTTTTCAAAAGATTGAAGGCGTGCTTGTCATTAAATACTGGCAAGTCAAATTAACTCTCTCTCTCTCTCTCTCTCTCTCTCTCTCTCTCTCTCTCTCTCTCTCTCTCTCTCCCCTTGTGTTATCATTGCCATACAACTCCACGGGGATTATGCTCGCAGTGTAAATACGTGCGGAAAATCCTAAAGCCTTCCTGTTTAACTTTACGAAAAGTCTAATATTTACTGTAAACACGCGCAGTCATTTGAGATTAATGCGAAAATAACTAAAATGTGTCTTGGTTACACTGATAGTCATTTTGGAGGATAATAATAATTTTTGTGCCATTTTTATATCTTTTCCTCAGGTTTTTAAAACTTACTGTGATATCGAGGCTTAGAAATCATTGTTGAACTATATATTGGATATTATGGTTCTGTGTGCAGATTAGTATGTATATATATATATATATATATATATATATATATATATATATATATATATATATATATATATATATATTTGTATGTATATATACACGGTATACATGTAGTTTGTGTCTATGTATTTCTGTATGTATGCATATACAAATAAATATACTAAGACACGTAGATATACATAAATGTGTGATATGTTATTTTGATAATATCTCTTGAATAACTCAAAAACTGCCTTTCTTTATAAGATTATTCTGTTTATTGAATTTTGGTAAGACGAGCCCTTTTTTTATCATTTCGATAAAGGATGTTGCTTATTAGTGTAAATAATTTACATTATATGTGTTCTTCATTGATTTTTTCTCTTTTATTTAAAATTATAAGTGTTTATTTACATTATTTTTATAGTGAAATGTTTTCATAATTGCCACTATAACAGTAATACCAAATTCTTATGAAATACTACAATTTACTTTCATATACCTTAATTCGGCTGCCAACAGCTTTATTCTTTTCTGTATTTGGAATTATGTTTTTTCCGCATTCCCAAGTTTTCAAGGCAGGAGTCAATTCTACCCTAAAATGGAAAACTGCAGTATCTTCAAAATTTTCGAAATTGAGATAAGCCACCTATTGGGCTCGTGAAACACTAATACATAAGTTACTGCAGTTTCAGAATGATTCTTCAATGCTTTATTTAGGGGGTCTCATTTGCAGTATCTGCAAAATCAGTAGTAAGGTCAGGGAGTACCTGCCATTTTCCTCAGTTTTGCATTTTTGCAGATACTGCAGCCTTCAATTTTAGGGCAGAATTGTTCCTGAAAGTTTTATGCGTCAATGGTTGCGTTTTCATCCTCGGCTGTTGATGGATTCCTGAAATTCTTGTGTTTAAACTGCGTCATTATTTATTCAAGTTAACAGTCAGTTTTGGAGTACGTTCTCAAGAACAATTCTTTTCTTCAGTTTCATTTTTATCTGATAATTTGATTTCAAGGTTGTTGTCAAATCTTTTAACCTCAAGCGTTCTAGGGTTTGAAATAATATGATTCGTATAAAGCTATATTTCGTATTATTATTATTATTATTATTATTATTATTATTATTATTATTATTATTATTATTATTATTATTATTATTATTATGCCATTTAAGGAATTTACCAAATATAATGGAAATTAATACATATTCCTATAGTTTGGAGTTGAATAAATAATGACATGTTTAAATTGAAGATGTCAAATGCCAGTGATTACTCAAGTACTCAAGCATAGATTCGAATTGAACTGTCTGGTAATTATTCCAATAAATCATCTGGCAATCCACTTATCTTGAAAAATGAACAACGATAAAACCTATTTCGATCTGAGAAAAAATTTCCTATAGAAACAATGGAGCCTCGAGTCATTCCGCTGCCTGGAATCCCGTCGGTTCGAGGACCCTTTTCTTCACAAAAGCAAAATGCTGAATCAGCAGTTAGCAATTTTTTCCCCTCTGACAAGTGGTCCTTCTCTCTCTCTCTCTCTCTCTCTCTCTCTCTCTCTCTGGGGCATTATTTGTCTTTCTTATTGAAGGTTCTTTAAAATTTAGAACTTGTCTCTCTCTCTCTCTCTCTCTCTCTCTCTCTCTCTCTCTCTCTCTCTCTCTCTCTCTCTCTCTCTCTCTCTCTTATTTTATCTTTCTTATTGCAAGTTCTTAAAAAAATTTTTTCTCTTTCGACAAGTGGGTTCTCTCTCTCTCTCTTTTCTCTCTCTCTCGTATATATTGTAAGTTATTTAATATTTATAATTTTTTTAGTGACAAGTGCTCTCTCTCTCTCTCTCTCTCTCTCTCTCTCTCTCTCTCTCTCTCTCTCTCTCTCTCTCTCTCTCTCGTATATATTGTAAGTTATTTAATATTTATAATTTTTTTTTATCCGTCGACAAGTCTCTCTCTCTCTCTCTCTCTCTCTCTCTCTCTCTCTCTCTCTCTCTCTCTCTCTCTCTCTCTCTCTCTCTCTCATCTTTCATTTATATGAAAAGCTATTTAATATTTATCATTTTCACCTTTCTCGAAAAGTGATTCGTCTCTCTCTCTCTCTCTCTCTCTCTCTCTCTCTCTCTCTCTCTCTCCTCTCTTCTCATGTTTTTGTATACATTAAAAGCTATTTAATAATATTTATAATTTTTATTTATCTTCGTCGACAAGTGGTTCATCTCTCTCTCTCTCTCTCTCTCTCTCTCTCTCTCTCTCTCTCTCTCTCTCTCTCTCTCTCTCTCTCTCTCTCTCGGGCATGTATCTCGCTTATTGAAAGTTCTGTAAAACAAATTCCTAGAGCGTTTTTTCTCATCTCTCCATCGTATCCGCGTGGAATAAACAACCTCTATCGTCGTAATGGTATAATTATGTCGTTAAACTCTGGAAGTCTTAAGCCTCCCATGGGGTCGTTAATGCGATTAGCCGTTGTTTCTTAACGTCGTGTGTGATCTTGGTGCATCCTCATTGCTCTGGATTGGGCCGGGGAATTTTAAAAGGGGCGCGTGGGGTTGGGGGGCGGGGTATTTGTAGGTAGGTGTCTTTTGGGTGGTATGTTATGTGTGTGCGACTTGGACGTTTTGAAGGTTTTGTAGTGCTAATTATATAAGTGTATATATATATATATATAATTGTATATACAGTATAATTAATATATATATATATATATATATATATATATATATATATATATATATATATATATATATATATATATATATATATCCACATTTATTCTTTGCCCTAAAAGCTTTCTCTTGGAAAAATCTACCGAAATGTCAGTAATATATTCAATATATATCTATATATACATGTACAGTATAATTATATACTGTGCATATACGTATACATATACATATACACATCATACAGACTGGCATACCTACACAAATACACCATACAGACTAACATACATACAAACATACATCCATACATATATATATATGTTTGTGTTTGTTTATCTCTGCGGGTAAACATGTAAATATGCACTCACAAACATCCTCATTATTGGCACGGCACTAAATTCTCGTAATATCGGAGCTTGTTATTTCTCAATTCTCCTTAAACTCGCCATCGAAACAGATGGCAGGTTCGGGTATGGTCATTTTCTTATTACTGGCTCGTTGAATTCACCTGGGGGGAAGAGGAAGAGAAATTCCACGTTCCTAATGATAACTCTACGAAGGGATATAGGAAGGAAGGTGGTTCCGCCTGAGAGTACATGCTAATTACTCTGCGAGTTAGTGTAGAACATCTTTGTGCAGTCATGGATGGGTAAATACTAGTTAATACAAGGGTAAGGACAGTTAATCTTGTATGAGGCAAAAGAGGATATATTAAACCTGTTATGTGTGTGTACAATATATGTATGTATATGTATATATATATATTATATATATACATATAAATATACACACATAAAATGAGAGTTTGTTGATATCCTAAACGAGAAGTCTATTATGTACATGTATTTAAATTATCACGAAAATAAATCTATACTTAATGCATAAAATACTCCTGTAGGTCGCTTAATAAAAGCAAGTCAGGTTGAAACTAGGTCTCCACATTTAGAGAAAATGCTGTCTATGGAAAGTGTTGCTTTGTGTCCATTGCTACTTGTATCGTTTCTATTTATCATTTCTATTTATCTTATCTGTTCCTCCGTTGCAAATCTCACCCTCCAGAGGCTCGGGCAGTAGCAAAGAGATTGTTTGAGTTCGTTCGGGTCTCGTCCTCCGAAGGATCACCGCCCTGAGTCGAGTGAGTGACGGAGGAGTGAGTTGAGTGAGAGGCGCAACCTCCCCCTCCTTCGGCGGACGCCGCCGTCAGCTCTTGTCCCTTCGGCGGCGTCGGCGACGGTGCTCCTGTTAGCGTTCTCTCCTTTTTGATTTTTCTCTTCTTTTTTCTCTTCTTCGGTTCGGTACTCGTATGGGAAAACTAAAAAAATTAAATCCTCCGAAGGTGAATTTTTTTTTTTTTTTACTTCGGTTCGATATTCGTATGGAAAAACTAAAAAAATTAAATCCTCCGAATGTGAACTTTTTGTTTACTTGTTCGGCTCGGTACCCGTACAAAAAAAAAAAAATAAAATAAAATAATAAAATCCTCCGAAGGGGAACTTTTTTTTTACTTCTTCAGCTCGGTACTCGTACGAAAACAAAAAAAAAAAAAAAAAAAAAAAAATAAAATCCTCCGAAGGGGAACGATCAATTTCGGTTACGATACGTCGAGGATGAGGAGGAGGACCATCATCACCGTCCGAATGACCACGTACAAAAGCACCACAGAAGGAGGAGGAGAGAGCCATCCTCGGAATGGCGTTCAGACACGCGTTAGCAGGAGAGGTCCATTCACACGCGAATCCCCGATCAGGTCTGTGGCAAGGAACAGCAATAACAGCAGAAGGAGGGAGAAGAGGAGGCTGCTTGCTGTGTTGCCCAGCAAACGTATTGGGACGTCCTTCTCTTATTTCAGTAACAAATCAGAGTTTTTATTTGTTAGTATATACTTTTGTTTACAAACTGGTCTTCCCGACCCTTAGATATACTATACTAGCTTTTAAAGTTCGGATTAATTGTCCGGAAAGGGATACTAAGTCCAATCGCAAAAAAAAATCGCGACATCTATTAGAAAGTCTTTGGCAACTTTATTTAAAAAAAAAACCCGACTCGTATCGCTTCGCTACCCGGTAAAAGATACCCCTTTCCTAAACTGCGAGGGCATCGCCTGCGGGCGCCGCCACCACCACCAACTGAGTGCGGTGGCTTCGGTTTCTTCCTTGCCCGGTGCCACAGGGCCGCTGTAGGGCGGCGGGCGGCGGGCGGGCGGGGTGGTCACTTTTCCGAGGGCCCAGAGGGGAAGCTTTTGGGGGTAGGACGCGTCACAGGGTGCCCATCGAGGCCGTGATAAGGGGATGGATGGCCCAAGAGGCACTACATTCTCGAATAAGTTCGGCGCACTAGCGTACCTGACGACGCCCGGCGAGAGACTGATGATGGGGGTCCCGCTAACTATCGTCGGCTGGGAGGAGGAGGAACAGGAGGAGGAGGAGGAGCAGCAGGAGTAGGAGGAGGTGTGGTTCAGGCAGGGGTGGTGGTCTTGGGAAGGGCCGACCACACCAGCAACGAGAGAGAGAGAGAGAGAGGGTGTGGGGAGAGGTATACACGCCCTGCCACGCCGTCTAGCTGCGCACCTGATGCGCTTCGGCGCTCACACGTACAGACACACACACATACACATACACACGTACATACATACATACATACACACTCAAACACATGGACACACCCCTCTCACTCTCTCCCTCTCTTTGACACATACACACTTACACACACACACACACACACACACACACACACACTCACACTCTCACATTCCCTCCCCGTCCGTGTGTGTGTGTGTGTGTGTTCTCTCTCTCTCTCTCTCTCTCTCTCTCTCTCTCTCTCTGACCAAATGACCTACATCCCGCAGGTCAGAATTTAATACCCAGCACTCACTATATATATATATATATATTCTCGAACCCGCCCCAGTGTTTCGAATCGACCGAAGAAATGGAGTCAGCCATAAGGGAAAGGTGGCTTTGACAGGGGCCTGGAAGGCACCTGTGGAAGGAGAGAGAGAGAGAGAGAGAGAGAGAGAGAGAGAGAGAGAGAGAGAGAGAGAGAGAAAGGGAGAGAGAGTGTTTGGGCGGGGTCTTTGGGCGTCTCCTCTCGGCTCCCCCTCGACCAAGTCCTACCGTCACTACCACTATGCCACCCTTTCCTCTCTCCTCCTCCTCCTCCTCCTCCTCCTGCTGTTCTGCTCCTGCGTTTCCTTCTTCCTCTTCCAACCAACCAACCTATACCACCTCCTGGTGGTGGCAAGCAGCAGCAGCAGCGGCGGCGGCGGTGGTGGTGGTGGTAGAAGAGTGTCCCTCAACAGTCACCTAAAGTCGTGCAGGATGCTTCCTGGTCGAAGGAGCTACAGGTCTCTCTCTCTCTCTCTCTCTCTCTCTCTCTCTCTCTCTCTCTCTCTCTCTCTCTCTCTCTCTCTCTCTCTTTTCTACCACTCTCCTAGGTGTACATAATGCTCTTATCCCTCTTCAGAATGCCCCTTCTTCTCCCTTCCCTGAACAAATGTTTTCATTAGGAGGGAGGGAGGGAGGGAGGGAGGGAGGAGGAGGGAGGGAGGGAGAAGGGAGAGGGGGCGGAGGGGGATTGGAATCTTCACTCGAGTGTAGCAGTGTACTCTTTAAACCACCTGTTAGAATTAGGCAAAATATTAGAGGAGGAGGAGGAGGAGGAGGAGGAGGAGGAGGAGGAGGAGGAGGAGGAGGAGGAGGAGGAGGAGGAGGAGGAGGAGGAGGAGGAGGAGGAGATGTGTGTTTTGGGGGGGTTCTGTGTGTTGGGTAGAGGGCACCACCATACTGAAACTAACATTTCGTTTTCGGGTCGTTGGCTTTCTCTCTCTCTCTTTCTCTCTCTTTCTCTCTCTTTCTCGTAGATTTCTGTATATGTTAGTTTTTGTTTTCTATTTAACATGTTTTTTTTTTTTTCACCTGTATAGACTCTTAGTGTTTACTTTATGCATATACATATGGGCGGACATTTTGTTCCTACCCCGGCCATTTTGGGCTTTTAAAGTCTTCATTTTGGCTCTCAGCCATTTATTATCGACAGCACAGGTAACAATTTTAATTCGAAAAGTAATGAATATTAGAGTGCTGTTTCACATCCCCTCTCTCTCTCTCTCTCTCTCTCTCTCTCTCTCTCTCTCTCTCTCTCTCTCTCTGCCCCTTTACCCACCCTGCGTCCTTGAACCATCCCCCCCCTCTTTCTACCCCTCCCCCAGTCTACCTTGTCCCCAGGAACACTGTCAATAGTTCCGACTCTGGTCAAAGATCCGTGCCACGCAGACTCCAAAAGGTTTAATGCCCCATGTGTATATGTGTAACTGTGTACGTAGTGTGTATGTGCGTGTGTATGTACGCTTTGGGAGGGGGGGGGGGAGTTTATGGAGAGGGAGAGGCAACTAGGAGTGGTGAAGGGGGAGGGGGTAAATGAGGAGGAGGAAGAGGAGGAGGAGGAGGAGGAGGTTTGAGTTGATGGCATTTGTGGGGTGGGGTTGGGTGGTGGCTGTGTGGCCTTGAGATTAAAGAACGGCCTTCCCTCTTCACTTCCGGATTTCAACCTGACTATAGCTGTTGAAAGTTTAAACGGTCTCTCTCTCTCTCTCTCTCTCTCTCTCTCTCTCTCTCTCTCTCTCTCTCTCTCTCTCATTTCAGACCGTCAGTTCGTTTGTCATACCTAATGTGTGTCAGTCGCCAGGTCTCCTGCAGGCGGTTCCTTCCGATCTGTCTTGTTCCTTGTGAGTGATTTGGCTCAAGTATCCTGTCGTTTCTTTATTTTTTCTCTTTATTTTTTTAAGTTTGGTTGTAATTTATTTTCTTTTTTGTTATTTGAGTGGTTTTTGCCAGTGTTTTGTTTGTTTGATTTTGCCGGTAGTATTTTATTTCTTTGTTCCTTTGGTGGTCATCGTAATTATCTTAGTGTGTTGTGTGATTCTTGTGTTCGTGGTGTAATATTTTGTACCCTCTCTCTCTCTCTCTCTCTCTCTCTCTCTCTCTCTCTCTCTCTCTCTCTCTCTCTCTCTTTTCGCCTTTCGGGACACCGCAACTCATCTTGAAATGTCGATGACAGAGGCTCTCAGGAGGTTCTAAACGTTGGAGAAATGAAAATAAGAAAAACCTGTAGTTTATAAGAATGTGAAAACAAAATGCTCACTCTTCTTAAGCCTTTGGTAGCACTGAACTTTGTTTATATTGCACTGTTGTTTACAGGGTGTTGCTAAGGTGATAGATACACACGTATATGTTTCCGCGTTCCGTGTTGTTTGTGTTAAGCCGTCTTGAAGATTGATTGATCGATTCCGGAAATAAAATGACGTGACAACAACATTGATATTGACGCAGGAAAAATATATACATAAATGTTTACGGTGGCCTTTAGCTGGAATTTTGCTCACGGAATGAGATTTATGTAGAATCACATTTTAGTTTTATATTTCTCTTCTATAAAAACGTAGACGTGCCGCAATGCCTACAGTACACTTCATGCGGCGCACTGTAGGCATTACTTAAGGTTCTTTGCAGCGTGCCTTCGGCCCCTAGCTGCTATAACCCCTTTTCGTTCCTTTTACTGTACCTCCTTTCATATTCTCTTACTTCCACTTACTTCCCACCCTCTCCTTACAATTGATTCTTGCACTGTGAGGTTTTCCACCTGTTACACCTTTCATTTTACTGTCAAGATCCCTTTCAGCTCTGTATGACCTCATAGGTCCCAGTGCTTGGCTTTTGGCCTGAATTCTATATGCAATCTATATATTCTATGAAGAGGTAGACATGAAAAGTTAGATGGTTATGCAGTCGTAATGATCTTCTGTCCGTAGTTAGTTTCTTGAAATTAAGCCTTAGTCTATTAACCTGTTTGTATATATGCATGTTTATAATTGTCATCTCCAATAACATGGTTAGCTGCTAAGTCAGTGGTTCTTAACCTTTTTTTAGTGCCCGTGCCCCTTGATACCCCAGAACATTTTTTGTACCCCAATCCAGTATAAATACAATATAAACATGAAAAGGATTAGTGATACAAATCTTGCTTGCTATCATGTCTCGTACCCCGAGGTTTAAAGTTTCGACAGATACCCCAGGTCAAGAACCACTGTGCTAAGTGGGTATAATCGTCACTGGGTACTTTTCATGTACAAAAGGATGCATATGACCAGGCATAACAATGATTCTTCAGCGTGAGTTTTCCAGTGATTACGTCACGTCCCGTCTGAAAAATATCTGGCGCGAGTGAGGGGTCACAAAAAAGGATATCCGTCTTCCCTGTAATAACATTTATCCTCTGTTTGTATTTAACGAGGAAATGTTAACAAAAACCAGGAAAATTTTACGCAGGGAGGGGGGGGGGGAAAAATAAAGCGTGAAAATGAGAGAATAATGAACGTCCAGGATAAACACTAGAAATATTGTTTTTCGTTTTGGAATTAGGTTGATATTGCACAAGGAAGTCGAGCCATCTCTCTCTCTCTCTCTCTCTCTCTCTCTCTCTCTCTCTCTCTCTCTTTCTTCTCTCTCTGGGCTGATTGTGTAACTTCTTTCCGTAGATTCGAGCAGAAACGCCCCATTTTTCTGGGGCGGGGAGTGTCGAAGAGGATTATAATGAAACAGCCGGAGAAGGAGAATTATTCCCTCTTGCGTTTGTATTTTTCGTGCTTACCGCAATTTCCTCGCGGAAACATTATGCACTTTCCGTGGACTTTGGACTTTTCGCGTTTGTCTTCCTCCCTTGCCTTTCGGACTTTTTTTTTCCTCTTTTTTTTTGTTTTATTTTTCCTCCGTTATTTTTCGCGTTTTGCGCCCGCCCTGTCTTCCTTCTTGAAGCCTCCCTCCCCCCCCCCCCCGCCCCCCCGGCTCCGGAAGCACTACGTGACTTTGAAGAACTGAGAGAGAGAGAGAGAGAGAGAGAGAGACGTAGAAACGGGAAAGGTATCAGATGTAAGAGTTTGTATGCCTTGCATGTTGAGGCGCCCAGAATATGTAGTTACGGCCAAAAAGTCATTTAAGAATATCAAGACAAGGTTTGGTTTTAGCTTTCTGAAAAGAAAACTGTTGTGCCGGCTTTGTCTGTCCGTCCGCAGTTTTTTCTGTCAGCACTTGTTCTGTCCGCCCTCAGATCTTAAAAACTACTGAGGCTAGAGGGCTGCAAATTGGTATGTTGATCATCCACCCTCCAGTCATCAAACATACCAAATTGCAGCCCTCTAGCCTCTGTAGTTTTATTTTATTTAGGTTAAAGTTAGCCATAATCGTGCTTCTGGTAACGATATAGACCAGGCCACCACCGGGCCATGGTTAAAGCTTCATGGTCCGTGGCTCAAACAGCATTATCCCAAGACCACCGAAAGACAGATCTATTTTCGGTGGCCTTGATTATATGATGTACAGAAAACTCGATTGCGCTGAAGAAACTTCGGCGCATTTTTTACTTGTTCTTTTTGTGATGTACAAAGAAAACTCTTTTACTCTCAAGATGAACAAATAGAAATTTGCTTGCTTTTAAAGATAAGGAAATGTCTAATTTCCAGGTAGTAAAACTATTATAATAATTATGTTACCTAAGAGGCGCAGAGAAAACCTTAAACTTGGAGTTATCAAGATTTGACTTCGTTTTGGTCAGATGGTAATTTTCACAGATGATGATTAAGAAGATTTTCCTGTTGAAGGATTGTAGACAATAATATTGCGATACAGAATATATAAGGTAATACAGAATATATGATTGAAACCTGAGAGATGACATTGATAAATGCTGTAACTGTAATGATTTAGCTATTAGTGACGTTAGTGACTGAGAAAATAGATGACGAGATAGTGAATATTGATTAAGTTGATCAGTTAGTTAGATAAGGGGTTATATCATTAAGTTCATTAGCGTCTTTTTGTATCTTCACTGTAATCCCAACATTGAGTAACCTGAATTCGAGCTACGTGGAAAAAAGGGCCAGCCATTATTCCTGGATCTTTATTGAAAAGCTTTTGGTCCTTACCAATTATTATCAGTGTTAGACGGAAGCAGTCGTAGCTACTTCCGGGAGGCGAACATCATTGTGATTGGCGCAGGAAACGATAGTAAACAACCATTGTGTATAAACTTGGGATGGCTGGTAACCATTATAAAAAAAAGAAAGAAAAAGGAGTGTTACGGTTAAAGAAGTTTGTAATCACTTAGAAAAATAAAAATAACAAAGCCCAGTATTTGGTATAAGGAAAAGGAAATTATGACTGAGAATCATTATCCGAAACGAAATTCGTCGGAGCGAGAAATGATTACTGTTAATTCTGATTTAACAACAAGATGATTGGTCCCGGGGAAAGGTTGAAAGCTAATCCCGATTTCAAAACGAAGCTGATTATGAGAACAAGACTCCTTAAAAGTGGAGATTTTTTTTTTCTTTTGAGGGATTTCTTTTCAAAAAAATGATTGGCGTGAGGTTTTTTTTTTAATGGCGCCCTAAAATTTGAGTGTTACAGAGAGAAATATCGATGGGAGCAGCTGGCAGAAATTGAATGATGGATGTGAGAACGTGAAGAGAAAGTCGATTACGGAGCAAAACTGATAAAACATTGATTTGGCCAACCAAATAAAAAAGACAGTCGCCTCTGTAGGCTATATTTTATTCAAAACTTCTCAGTATTGACCTATAAAGCCATAAATGTCATGTCTTGTTATGGCTTAATACTGTACAACTCCGTAGGGGGTTAGTGCCATCAATGCACCTCATGAGATGCACTGTAGGCATTACTTAAGGCTCTTAGCTGCAACCCCTTTCATTCCTTTAACTGTAGCTCCTTTCATATTCTCTTTCTTCCATCTTACTTTCCACCCTCTCCTAACAGTTGATTCATAGTGCAACTGCTTTGAGGTTTTCCTCCTGTTACACCTTTCAAACCTTTTACTGCCAATTTCGGTTTCAGCGCTGAATGACCTCATAGGTCCCAGTGCTTGGCCTTTGGCCTAAATTCTATATTCAAGCTATTACTCAATTAAAAGAGCGAGTCCCATCTCTAGTATTGTCAAGTTTAAGACGCAAGGACAGCAGGTTGTTATAGGTTAATTTTATAAGAACTTTTTTTCTCCCAATTCCCTTTCTTTTTTTTTTTTTTTTTAGGTAGTTGCTCTTTATCATTATTATCTGGGTCTCCCTATTTTGCTGTCCAACCACACTCCATTTCCTGCTTTTCACTATCTTAAGAGCTGAATGGCCGAAAGTCCCCCCAGTGCTTGATTTGGTCCCAGCTCTCTGCTTGACAGCCTAAATCCCGTAAGATCGTAAATCAAAACAAGATGACGAAGAAGAAATAAAGAATTGGGCAACGAATTCGAGATGAAGGACGCATTATAAAATCATTTAGGCTCGCATACACAAACAAAAAACAAAGCAATATAGAACCTGCGTTGAATTTGTTTTTGTTTCCAAATAAAATTTTTTTTAAACCTTTGGCTGAATTTCAACCAGCTCAGAAAACTTCGTTACCAAACTTGTAGCCGGGATGAAGCAACCAGAACTTGACTTACATAACAGTTATTGGAGCATATATGAACTTCTGTATTTGCCTGATAAATATTTCAGAGACCCGGTGGAAAATGAAACAAACATCAGTAAGGCCCTTTAGGGAAGCTTGGCCTGTTAAAAAAAGGTTCCCATTCCCATATGAAATCGTTTTCCGTCTCAGGCAGCGTCTCAACAGACGCAGTTCATAATAGATGACATTCAGAATACTTTTCATACTTGATAGGGTGCTTCTGTAATACAGAGAACATGTTATCAACATGTCGGCAACTTATCGCACACACCACAAACATGTTGGATACATGTCACCGACATGTAATTCTAACCAGTGCTTCAGGATTTGCCAAAGGTTCGTTTTCCATACACTGTCGTAGACTTGTTTTCAACCTGTCAGTCATGTGTATGCAACAAGTTGACATAAATAAAAATAAATAAAAAGTAAATATAAAATAAAAAGTAAATAAAAAGCAAATAAGATTGAAAATAAAAATAATAAAAGATAAGAAACAAATAATGTTTAGAACATGTTTTAAGGTTGGAAAAAGGGGAAACGATTGAGGGAATACAGAGGAAGGCAAAGAATTCTCATAAGTAACCTCGAGATGACAGAGGTTTTGAAGTTTCAAATTCTCCCGAAGGCTCTCCCACGGAAGGCTCGATCTGCTCAATCGAGCTCAATCATGACTGCATAAAAAAAAGCAAAAATAAGTAAATATTTTGATGTATGATACCATTGCGGCATTGGGATGAGCTCGATCGCCATGATGGATATTCATTTTGTAATGAAGCCCATCGCCGTGGGTTTCATGCTCGTAAATAAACAGGTTATGATTTAGGTCGAGCAACAGATGGAATTACGAAGGGGGGGAGGGGTGAGACGGGGTAGGTTGAGGGGAGGGGATGGGGGGGAAAGGGTGGTAGGTGTATAGGGGTGGAAAGGAGAGTACGATTTTAGGAGAAAATATTTCCGGAGAGTATTAAGGGGTATGTTTTATAACTTTGCTTTTTCTTATCCATCCATTTTCGCTTTTTTTTGAGTTTCAAAATTTAATTTTTTTAATTTTTTGAATAAAATACTTTTGCTACCGTAGTTTCTACTTGTTTTTACAATTGGTCTTTCCACAATGTCAGTGAATATACGGTTTGTTTTATGTGATTTTACTTGTCTCTTGGTGGGAAGGGTTGGTAGGTGTATAGGGGTGGGAGGGAGATTACGATTTTAGGGGAGTATTATCCATCTATTTTCGGTTTTTTGAGTTTCAAGTTCCTATTTCTTTTTTGCATTTTTTTTAATATACTTTGATTCCCACGGTTTCTGATTGTTTTCACAGATGGTCTTACCACAATGTCAGTGAATGTACTGTAGGGCTTGTTTTATGCGATTTTTTACTTATCTCTTAACTAATTACGTTGAATATCGTTGTCTTCATTCTTAGTTGCAGGATTCGTATTAAAGAAGACGAAATCGTGTAATATAGTATTTTTTGAAGTTTTATTTTGGAAAACAGAGTGAAACTAATTTCCCCCCCTTTTTTTTATAACGACCCCAGAATTACTTTTAGATTTTCATATTATCGGATGGCCGGATGATCAAAGCATTTTTGATAACTTAAATTATTTTCTTGGTTTAAAGCTGTAGGTGAGAAAAATCAATAATTTTCCAAGTAACTTAAAAATTAATTTTTGTAACACTAAATTATTCTACATTTTAGGAGACAAAATTCCTCCATTTTCTCATCTCAGGATTATGACATCTAAATTGCTCCGTCAAGCAACCTATCCTTTAATTAATTCTCCTTTTAATTCCTTGAGAAGAAACTAGAAGTAGCTACGTAATATTAGATGAAAGGCGATTGCATCACCAACGGGGTATCTTGGGCAAGAATATGGGACCATTGCCAAACATCAGGTATTAATACGTTCTTACGTAACACACTTACGGCTGTGATGGAGGGTACACAAAATATGGTTATTAATATTTATAACGTTCTGCTTCTCAAATGAAAGACCTCAGATGAAATCCGGTGACTTTTGAAGAGGAGAGAGGTGGAATTGGGCTTACATAAAACATTTAACAGGTAAAGTAGAAAGAAACGGCAGTAATAAATAAATGTGAATAAATATGGGGATTGGTAGTACGTTGCAGCCTGTAAAATAATAAAATACCTGTAAAATAATATATATATATATATATATATATATATATATATATATAAAATGTATATAACTTATTTTAATTGAAATTTAAGAATGCCAATAACCTTGCATTTTAACCTAAAACACACACAGATGCAATTGATTATGTATATATATATATATATATATATATATATATATATATATATATATATATATATATATATATATATATATATATAGATACATACAGTATATGCACACTTACATACACACACACACACACACACACACGCATGTATGCAGACACAACATTACACGGCCGCTACAAATATTATCGTAAGTTCACTGAACCCCTGGGCTCTGGAATGAACTCAACGAACCATTGTCTCCGACTTACATAAGAAGAAAAGTTTACAGGAAGGAGTGAGTTCTGAGGGAAAAGAAAATGGCCGGGAATTGGATTGGCCGGGTGTCGGGGGGGGGGGGATGAAGGTTAGGAGACCTCCCGAGAGAGGCTGAGGATAGGACTTCTTCTTCTTCTTCTTCTTCTTCTTCTTCTTCTTCTTCTTCTTCTTCTTCTTCTTCTTCTTCTTCTTCTTCTTCTTTGTAGAAAAATCCTGAATAAGTTATGTGAAATATGAAGAGGTCGGCGGTAAAGGCCAGAGAGAGAGAGAGAGAGAGAGAGAGAGAGAGAGAGAGAGAGAGGTGATGCAATATGAATGAAGATGATGATAATGATGATGGTGATGAGGATGGTAAAGAGGAGAGAGAGAGAGAGAGAGTGTGGATGAGACCAGATGAAAAATTAATGTAATCCTGTGAGGTCGAGAAACATAACGGTACGGTACACGGCCTTCAAATGAGAGCGGCGAAGATGTAATTAATATATAATGAAATAGTCAATGAAATATTAAGACTGAGAAAGGTGAACACACAGGAATTCACCGTCGACAGAACAGGAGAGTTTCGAAGGGCGTACCTGGGCAAGAAATGTAGCAGGAGTTGGAATAATGCCACTAAAATGGTTTGCTAACTGAAATAAGTAAAAAATGCATCGAAGTTTCTTCGGCGCAATGGCGTTTTCTGTACATTGTATAATCAAGGCCACCGAAAATAGATCTATCTTTCGGGGTCTCGGTATAGTGCTGTATGAGCCGCGGGCCATGAAACTTTCCCCACGGCCCGGTAAAGGTGTGACGTCAAGGCAAAGGAACCTTGGAAAACGTCATCAGAGCTGCTTTCACAGAGATAAAACAAGGTGATTAAAAAAATAGAACAGTGGCACCGAAAGTAAGAAAGTTATTACTAAAACAATTAAATTTAAGAGAGATAAAACAAGGTGACTGAAAAAAAAATAAAACAATGGCAACGAAAGTAAGAAAAGGACTACTAAAATTATTCAATATAAGAGTGACAGTTGCACCAGAGTCATCTGTTTTGAATCAGTGTTCAAGATTCATTATGGAGACATCAGGTAATAAGGTATGTGAGGGATTTAATATTATAGAGGACGTTTTCAAGAAATAGGAGGTTTTCAAGAAATAGAGAGAGTAAAAGGAAGTACTCTTGCCTTTCCTGTCCGTGAGCCATCGCTCCACGAAAACCGTGTCAGCCTTACGAAAATAGTCTAGTCTCGCCTTGCACGACAAGTACTCATACCTGACCCGAAAAATACCTGCGTTTACAGTAGAAGAAGAAGAAGAAGAAGAAGAAGAAGAAGACGAAGAAGAAGGAGAAGAGATGGCGAGAGAACCACAAGACAAAGGAATAGAATAAAGAAGTAAATAGCCCATTAAGTAATGGAGCTGTGGCCCTTACAGTCCGAATGAGCAAGTCTTAAATCGTGTGATATCTTTTAAACAAAGGGAAGGTGACCCCTTTTATTTTCGTGTCTTTGTGAAGGGATGAAAAATAAGATTTGTTCCATAAAACTTCCCCCCTTAACCAACTCGACACGCACATACAAACACACACAATTTGCCCTTCCACATATCTTTTTAGTATTTGTTCGTTCCTGAGTTTTACGGAAAAGTTCAGAAGAACTTGAACAACACCACGCTCTTCTGCGTAGAACTTAGACCCCAAACAACCTTGTAATTGTAATTATTGTTCCTAATTGCTGGCCAGATTGGATACTACTGTGGATTGTGTGTCTTATTTTAAGACTCGGAAAATCGGTTGTTAAGGCTAATGATCGAGAAAGGTTGGAGCTGTTCAGATCGATTGTTTGCGTCGTACATGTGGCGTAGGAAGAAAATAACGGTGAAAATTTTTGGAGATAAACAGAAGTAGTGAAAAGATTCTGATGGTTTGGTCGTGTGGAAAGACTGGGAGAAGATAGGATGATGAATAATATTCATAGGCATTGCTGGTTAGATAGGACGGGAGTGGCATTAGAAACGAAGGTCCTCAATTTCCAGGAAGAGACAGTGCCTTCAAGATAGAGGTGAAGCTGATGGGATGAGTTTTCTTTCAGCCACGGCCCGGTGGTGGCCTGTCCTGTAGCGTTGCCAGACCCACCACGATGGCTAACTTTAACCTTAAATAAAATAAAAACTACTGAGGCTAGAGGGCTGCAATTTGGTATGCTTGATGACTGGAGGGTGGAGGATCAACATACCAATTTGCAGCCCTCTAGCCTCAGTAGTTTTTAAGATCTGAGGGCGGACAGAAAAAGTGCGGACGGACAGACAAAGCCATCTCAATAGTTTTCTTATACAGAAGACTAAGAAGTTAGCAAAGTTTAAAGCACAAACCAGTGCGTTTTGAGAAGGTTAGGTCATGTGGAGAAAACGGAAGACATTAGGTTGGTGAAATAGGTTTAAAATGTGTGTATATATGTGTGTAGGACCCTCCCTTTTAAGTAAATGAAGCTCCTATGTTATGGACGTAACCGTAAGTGGGTTATATATTTATTTTCCCAGCAAAACTTACGAATATAGCAGTCACTCCCTGTTAGTGGAAACAGCTCATGAAAAAAAAAAAAAAATAAAAATGAAGGCAGATGCGTAAATGAACACGGTGTTATGTTGTTTACATTTGACCAGGCTTGTAATTAAAACAAGTGCGTTTAAAACGCGCCAGGAAGAGCTGTGGCGAGGTAATTGAGTTTTTCTTTTATACATTTTTCCGTTTATGGTTTTAGCCAGATATATGTGTTTTGTATTACAGCGTCATGTGCCTGCCGTTTAAAAAAAAGTTTTTTTCCACCTAATTCCGTATCAATTCCAAACGTAGAATCGGTAGTCTCTTGTGTTAATTGACTTTGCGCAGAGTTTGCCAGTTGCATTACTTTCCGTACTGAAGTTTTTCTTGAGGTTGTATTTGTTGTGAGTGAATTGAATCAAGTCGTAATTCGAGTTTCGTTGAAGTGAACCTTTATATATATATATATATATATATATATATATATATATATATATATATATATATATATATATATATATATATATATATATATATATATATATATATAGTTTATATCACATCACTGTGACATGTATACAATTTAATTCTTTGTTTTTCGGTAGAATATGTTTACAATCTTATCCACAAAAGGCTTGTTTAGATCAAGGTGGTTTAACACTAACACCTATAACATATATATATATATATATATATATATATATATATATATATATATATATATATATATATATATATATATATATATATATATATATATATATATATATATATATATATATATATATATATATATATATATATATATATAATATAGACAGTTCCTTCACGCCTGCCTCTATGTACATTGCAAATCTATATACATCTATACAAATGTAAGAGTTTCATACCAAATGCCTTCGTGTCTATGAGCACTCAATCCGAATCCAGGACCTGTATTATCATAGGTCAATTGTGGGCTCATTAACCCCCACCCCCCCTTCGTTGCCAAGGCAAAGGTAAACAGTTACAAATACCCTATTTTTACCGCTTCCGGGCCACATACATTTGCATGGTCTGAAGGCAATAATGTCTTCTGCAATGAGCACATATAATGGTCCTATAATGATTGCCTTTATCCTTTCATTTTCTTCGCCCTTGATCCATTTTTCCTACTCTCTCTCTCTCTCTCTCTCTCTCTCTCTCTCTCTCTCTCTCTCTCTCTCTCTCTCTCTCTACACACACACAATTATATTTCTTCCTACCTCGCTCTCTCATACACAAACACACTATTTCTTCCTACCTTCCTGTGTAGTATAATCTCTCTCTCTCTCTCTCTCTCTCTCTCTCTCTCTCTCTCTCTCTCTCTCATACACACACACACATTATTTCTTCCTACCTTCCTGTGTTGTATAATCTCTCTCTCTCTCTCTCTCTCTCTCTCTCTCTCTCTCTCTCTCTCTCTCTCTCTCTCTCTCTCTGTCACACAAAACAATTCTTCTTCCTACCTACTTATTTTTAATAATATGTGTGTGCTGTAGAGTGTCCATAGGCAATATATATTTTCTTTTGGTATTTCCCATAGAATTTCTTCCAAGGTTAAAAATACGGAAGGATTTTCGCTCTTTCTATGTCCTTTATAAATTTTTACTCTTTTTGTTATTATAAGTTTCCTCCACCAATTTTTTTTTCTCGATTTGTTTGTCAGTTTTTAGTTTTCTGTGAAAGAAAATTATTTGTCTTGTCCTTCCGCACTTTTTCTGTCCGCCCCCAGATCTTAAAAACTACTGAGGCTAGAGGGCTGCAAAATGGTATGCTGATCATCCACCCTCCAGTCATCAACCATGCGAAATTGCAGCCCTCTAGCCTCAGCAATTTTTATTTTATTTAAGGTTAAAGTTAGCCATGATCGTGCGTCTGGCAATCGCTATAGGTACCAACAACACAGGCCACCACCGGGCCGTGGCTGAGAGTTTCATGGAGCGCGGCTGAGGGTTTCATGGGCCGTGCTTGAGCGTTTCATACAGCCTTATACGCTGTACAGAAAACTCGATTGCGCCGAAGAAACTTCGGCGCATTTTTCACTTGGCCTCGTGACTGGCATTCAGAGAGTATGTTTTTTTTAGGAGACAAGAATATATTTTTGTCAAGAAGGAACCGTTTGCTTGGTGGGTTTTTCCCCCCGTAGGGGGTTAGTGCCGTCAGTGTACCTCATGGGGTGGCCCCTAGCTGCAACCCCTTTCGATCCTTTTATTGTACCTCCTTTCATATTCTCTTTCTTCCATCTTACCCTCCACCCTCTCCTAACAATTGATTCATAGCGCAACTGCTTTGAGGTTTTCCTCCTGTTACACCTTTCAAACCTTTTGCTGTCAATTTCCGTTTGAGCGCTGAATGACCTCATAGGTCCCAGTGCTTGGCCCTTGGTCTAATTTCTATATTCAATTCAATTCAATAGGTGGGTTTTTCAGCCTTGGCTGAGGTTTGCCGTCGCTGAAGGGTTTTGTTTATCAGTTATTGTTAATCGCCTTATTAATATTAATAACATTATTCTAAGTGTTTTTTTTTTCAAAATTATTATTTTTGTTGTTGAAGTTGTTTGGTGGGAGTTGTGTAGTACTAAAGGCAGTAAATATATCCAGTTGTTTTTCTGTAATATCGATCATGGAAGAGGCAAAATATTCTTCACGGAGACACCTATCTTCTAAAAATGATTATACCAAGAATATCTATGGCGCATCACTATACAGTGACCGGAAATAATGAGTAAAAGGCCACAGTAATGTAAATGAGACACTAGTTTTCCAAATACAAAAAACGTAAAAAAAATACAATCTCTCATCTACATAATTGTGGCTATTTACTCAAACCAAGAACCAGATGACAAATAAATAAATATGCATCTCAGCGTAAGGAAGGCTTTCGTAACGATGATCGCCTGGTTTAGCACAGTCTGGGCTAAATGAATTCTGAACTTTGAAAAAACTCCATTGAAAAAAATGCTTCCAAATTAGCCGCCCATGTCATTACTTCGAAAGTTTGAAAAAACCAGGCGCATATCTTCCAAGGCAAAAGTTATTAGGGGGAAAATTGGCTCACGAGACAAATTCATGAAACAAAAAAATAGGTGTGTTTGTGTGCGTGCTGTTTATAGAGAGGTCGTTCACACGCACAAAACACCCACATATACAAACACACATACACATATACATATATATGTGTGTGTAATATATATATATATATATATATATATATATATATATATATATATTATATTATATTATATATATATATATATATATATATATATATATATATATATATATATATATATATATATATATATATATATATATATATATATATACACACACTATGTGTGTCTGTGTGTGTCTATTTTTAGTAAGGTCATGCACATACACAAAACACCCACACATATACATACATTAATCGAATGAAATTTGGCGGGCTTGTTTTATATGAAGAGGGTTTATCTGCTGAAAAATCATGTTAATAATAATAATTTTGAAAGGAAATTATTTAGCAAATTTTTTTTTTAAACAATCAAACAAGCAAAAAATGCGCCGAATCGCGTTTTCTGTACAGCGTATAATGCTGTATGGGCCGCGGCCCATGAAGCTTTCAGCCAAGGGCCGGTGGTGGCCTGTCCTATAGCATTGCCAGACGTACGATCATGGCTAATTTAACCTTGATAAAATAAAAACTATTGAGGCTAGAGGGCTGCAATTTGGTATGATTGACGATTGGAGGGTGGATGATCAACATACCAATTTGCAGCTCTCTAGCCACAGTAGTTTTTAAGATCTGAGGGCGGACAGAAAAAGTGCGAACAGAAAAAAGTGCGGACAGAAAAGGTGTGGACGGACAGACAAATAGCCATCTCAGTGCTGCCCTAGAATGGAAAACTGCAGTATCTGCAAAATTTTCCAAATTGAGATATGCCACCTATTGGGCTCGTGAAACACTAATACACAAGTTACTGCAGTTTCAGAATGATCCTTCAGTGTCATATTTATGGGGTCCCATTTGCAGTATCTGCAAAATCAGTAGTAAGGCAAGGGAAAACTGCAGTATCTACCATTTTTCTCAGTTCTGTATTTTTGTAGATACTGCAGTCTTCCTTTTTAGGGCAGAATAGTTTTATTTTACAGAAAACTACAAAATAAAATTGCAATTCTTAAAATAAAATAAAAATGCAATTCTTGAAATAAAATAAAAATGCAATTCTTAAAATAAGAATGTAATTTTTAAAATACAATATAAGTACAATTCTTAAAATAAAATAAGAATGTAATTCGTAAAATAAAACAATAATGCAGTCCTTAAAATAAAATAATAATACAATTCTTAAAATAAAGTAATGCAATTCTTAAAATAAAATAATAATGCAAATCTTTAATAAATAAACTAAAAATGCAATTCTTGAAATAGAAAAAAATGGAACTCTTGAAATAAAATAAAAATGCATTTCTTAAAATAAAATGAAAATGCAATTCTTGAAATACAGTAAAATGCAATTCTTAAAATAGAATAAGAACGCAATTCTTAAAATAAAATAAAAATGCATTTGTTAAAATAAAATAAAAATGCAATTCTTGAAATAAAATAAAAACTGTTTTAATTCAGTGCAAGTATCGAAACGAGGAAAGGTACTTCTCATTTGGAAGAGACGAGAGTCTTTAATTGTCAAGTGTTTAAAAAATAAAAAAAAAAACTAATGAACGAAAGTTTTTTCTTCAAAGTAATTGGAAAGCTTTAATTAATGATGTTCAAGAAAAAGATCTGAAAGATTTTAATTAATGGATTTTGAGGAGAGATCGGCAAAGCTTTGTAATGCTGGAAATACTCGGTTCCACAGATTTTGGAAGTGTTGAGAAAACGGGGCTTCAAGTGATCAGATTTGCATTTTTATTTTATTTTAAGAATTGCATTTTTGTATTATTTTCAGAAAGCATTTTTTTTTTATTTCTTTAAGAATTGCATTTTTGTTTGATTTAAGAATTGCATTCTTATTTTATCTTAAGAATTGCATTATTATTTTATTTTAAGAATTGCATTTTTATTTTATTTTAAGAATTGCATTTTTATTGTATTTCAAGAATTGCATTTTTATTTCATTTTAATAATTGCAATTTTGTTTTATTTCAAGAATTGCATTTTTTTGCTTCAAGAATTGCATTTTTATTTTATTTTAAGAATTTCATTTCTATTGTATTTCAAGAATTGCATTTTTTTGTATTTTAAGAATTGCATTTTTATTTTATTTCAAGAATTGCATTTGCATTTTTATTTTAAGAATTGCGTTTTTATTTTCTGTTAAGAATTGCTTTTTTATTTTATTTCAAGAATTGCATTTGCATTTTTATTTTAAGAATTGCGTTTTTATTTTCTGTTAAGAATTGCTTTTTTATTTTAATTTAAGATATGCATTTTTATTTTGTTTTAAGAATTGCCTTTTTATTTTATCTTAAGAATGCATTTTTATTTTATCTTAAGAATTAAGTTTTAATTTTATTTATTACATAAATAAATACCTTTCTTAGCTTCATGTGGTTAACATTAGCATTGCTAACAAAGAACTGGGTAGGAAGATCAGTTTCTGCTGTTAGTTAGAGTGCTTTGAAGAAAGACTAAGAAATAGTTAAGGAAACATATTAATATAAAACAAGGAATTATTCGTTTATCGCATAAACAAATAACTTTTTTAAAAATTCGTATTGTTGTTATTGGCATTGCTAACAAAGAACTGTAGGAAACGTACCTTCTGCTGTTGGTTAATGTACTTTGAAAAATGCTAAGAAATTAGGTAGGGAAATATATTAAACATAAAGTAAGTAAAGAAATAGGGTACCAAACATCGTGGCACTGAAGATTCCAAGATAGAGAGGAAAAAACCATATTCTGGGTCATGTACATTTATCTAGTTTTGGAATAAAAACATTTAGACAAGTGACGAAATATATCTTCGAGTTATAATAAAGTTATGTATATGAAACAGGAGGCCATCAACTATTCAGGTATCAGGTTATTAAAAAAAAAAAGATGAATATGAATCGCATTTATTCCGGCAGTGTAGAAAAAAAATCTTTTCATATCAGTATCTGTTAACAGAAAAATAATAAATAACAATAAATTACTATTGTATATCATTTCTAGTTACAAACAGCTGTAATACCGCTGATTAACACGGCATTTTCCAGGAAAACACACACACACATAAAAAATGACAACTGATTTGATCTCGTACCAGGAAGTGATTGCTAGGGAGGAGTTTCTACGCAGAAGACCTCAGAAATAATGAAACGATGTCTTAGGAGAACAAGAGAAAAATGATCTTGTGGCTGTAGAAGAAGAAGAAGAAGAAGAAGAAGAAGAAGAAGAAGAAGAAGAAGAAGAAGGAGGAGAAGAAGCAAATAGAAACGAGGCTAGGAAATAGGAATGGTTTTGGTCGCGGAATTATTATGTAATAAACATAAGCTGTGCGTCTGCTTGAAGAGAAAGACTGTTGCAGTATATATATGCTCACGGAGATGTTAGTTGTTTTCCGTTCGTATATTTATTTCTTTATTTTTATCGCATGGCCTTGGCGAGAGAAAACGGAGGTGGTTTGGCGAATAACGACGTAGCATTCTTCTCCCATTAGACGAAGCGTTGAGCGATGCGGTCGTCTTTGCAAAGGCTCTCGAGTGCCTCCGTAGGCGACTGGAGAATCTTCCTTGATGTCTTCTAATATTCTCAAGTCACGCAGTCGGGGATAATTTGGGAATGCTAAGTAGGCGTTGTATATTTTAGGGCGTTTCTTCCCCCCCCCCCCCCGCCTTCCCCCCGCTTTCTTTTCCTTTAATATCATCATTTCCGAAGTGGTGTTCGTGGGAGAGAGGGAAGTGTTTGCCTGATTTTTTTTTTATTTTGAGTTTTTTTTTCTGCCCACGTTCTCGTCGATGAATCTTGCGTGTGTGTGTGTGTGTGTGTTTGTGTGTGTGGGTTTTCCAGTGATATCTTAAAGAGAGAGAGAGAGAGAGAGAGAGAGAGAGAGAGAGAGAGAGAATGACTATTGTGTGTGTGTGTGTTTTTCCAGTGACATATCGAAGAGAGAGAGAGAGAGAGAGAGAGAGAGAATAACTACTATTGTGTGTGTGTTTTTCCAGTGATATATCGAAGAGAGAGAGAGAGAGAGAGAGAGAGAGAGAGAGAGAGAGAGAGAGAGAGAGAGAGAGAGAATGACTCAGTGTGATGGGTTTTTCCAGTGATATTTCGAAGACAGAGAGAGAGAGAGAGAGAGAGAGACTTGTGGACCACAGGGTTTCCCCGAAGTAATTAGACGAGAGAGAGAGAGAGAGAGAGAGAGAGAGAGAGAGAGAGAGAGAGAGAGAGAGAGAGAGGGGAATTCGTTTAACGCTTGGCAACTCGAGCGGTTTTGGCCATCTTGACTATCACCATGGTTTGTAAATTTAGATAAGTATATTAATTTGAATAAAGTATATTAATTTGAATAAACGCACCAATTAAACATATTAATAAATGAACACTATAGACGATGAGAATACAACGTAATGATGAAACCAAGTACATTAATATCAGACTGTTTTGGTGAATATCTTTTTTAAAAACATGATGAAAGCACAGCCGTTACGTAACTTCTACATTAAACTGCTGGATATGAAGGTTATTTCGCAATGCCTCAGTACAATTCACTTCCTCTCAACAAGGAAGCAGAATACAAACGAGGGGAAAAAGGGAAAACATCCTTTTTTCCCCACCAAAAAAGTCAGAGTTTTTATCTCGGATCAAGGGATTCGACATGTTATTGTGTGTGTGTGTGTGTGTGTATTTGTGTGTGTGTGATGTAGGATGCAAATGTAAATATTGTTGGTTGGTGTTTAGCATATGAATTATGATTTAAGGGCGGGTTTTTATGGGGATTACGCGCTCGCTCGCCCGCTCTTTCTCTCCTTGGACAGTCAAAGAGAAGAATCATTTTGGCGTCTGTGAACTGCTCGATATCACGTAACGAACGAAGCCGTAACATTGCTTGAAGTTATTTCATTTTAGCGGTACTCTCTCTCTCTCTCTCTCTCTCTCTCTCTCTCTCTCTCTCTCTCTCTCTCTCTCTCTCTCTCTCCACACACACACAGACACACACACACACAATTACTAACAGGACCTCATTGAAACTGGATGGTATCTAGCGGAGATATTTATTCAAGAAAAGTTACAAGCTTTCCAGGGCTAACAGTCCTCATTTGCCAGTCCTGGAAAACTTGTAGCTCCTCTCGAATAAATACCTCCGCTAGATACCATCCAGTTTCAGTGAGGTCCTGTCAGTAGTTGTATTAATGCACAGAACAAATGTGTAAGTGATAAAGTTGATATATATGTCTATATATATAAATATATATAACATCTGCATTCGTGCGAGAACCTGGCATCGAGCCACACCATGATTAGAGCTCAGAAGCCCTCTCAGCCGGAAAGATGCATCTAAATACATTTGTATTTGAAACACTGAAAAGAGCTAAAAGTAGGATTAGCCCTGTGTAGTGTTCGCTTTGCTTAATCAAATAAGCTGACAGAGGACCGACAATTACAACCTTTTTTTTTTTTCCTTATGTATACGTTAAGGAGGTCAGGTTGCAGAGGCTACAGTCCCAATTAAGTGTCATTATTCTATATTTGGTGTTGGTGAGTGCACACTCAACTCTTAGGGTATTTAAAGCTCGATTTGTTAGCAATTTTCTTTTCACATTGTTTGTTCTGGCTATGGTGCGACGTTTGTCCTCAATCTTGTGTTCGTATTCAGACGTGCGCAGTTTACTTTATATATATGTATATATATATATATATATATATATATATATATATATATATATATATATATATATATATATATATATATATATATATATATATATATATATATATATTATATATATATTATATATATATATATACATCCATATATACACACATACATACATACATACATACATACATGTATGTGTATATACTGTATGTCAGTACATGTGTTCACAGTTGTTTATTGTTTGAAGTGAAATACACAAGTAATTTATTATTATTTATTATTATTATTATTATTATTATTATTATTATTATTATTATTATTATTATTATTATTATTATTATCATCCCCAACTTCATTTTTGCCACCGACTTTTAAAGGCGCACTTTTAAATTCACTCGGTTCCACTTGCGTTCCACTTTGCATATCCAGAATTCGTATATAACACTAACAAGTTTCAGGCCCAGACGCCGAAGTATATATTTCGTTTGCTGTCGTGTATTCCCCGGCGTCAGTTTCATAAAACACAGAGAAGTCTCTGGGTCGAATTTTAACCAGTTTTCCTTGCTTCCCCCCTAACTTGATCCCTGTGAGTTTATTGTTGAATATATGTCGATAAAGATCGATCCATTTGTTGAATTGAATTTGAATATAGAATTTAGGCCAAAGCACTGGGGCCTATGATAGGGGCATTCGGCACTGAAACGAAAATTGACAGTAAAAAGGTTTGAAAGGTTTAACAGGAGGAAAGCCTCGCAGTTGCACCATGAATAGGGATTGCAGCTAGGGGCCGAAGGGACGCTGCAAAGAACCTAAGTTTTGCCTACAGTGCACCGCATGAGGTGCACTGACGGCGCTACCCTTCCTACGGGGAATTTATTTGTTTATGGAAGTTTTTGCGGAATATTCATTTCATTAGTTGGTCAGCCAGGGAGAATTTGGGAAGGTATCTAACACGGTATTGAAATTTTTTTTTTTTGTCTAGGTGATGAATCGAGTTTATCTCAATTAATTGTTTGTTTGGCTATGGTGAGAAAGAGAGTGAATCTTAGTTCATTGTTTGTTTGTTTGCGATAATGAAGAGAGTGAATCTTAATTGTTTGGTTGTTTGGTTGTGGTGATGAAGAGAGTGAATCTTAATTCATTCATTGTTTGTTTGCGAGGATGAATAGAGTGGATCTTAATTCATTATTTGTTTGTTTGCGATGGCGAATAGAGTGAATCTTGATTCATTGCTTGTTTGTTTGCGTTGATGAATAGAGTGAATCTTAATTTATTGTATGTGTGTTTGCGATGATGAATAGAGTGAATCTTGATTCATTGTTTGTTTGTTTGCGATGATGAAGAGGGTGAATCTTAATTCATTGTTTGTTTGTTTGCAATGATGAATAGAGTGAATCTTGATTCATTGCTTGTTTGTTTGCGATGATGAAGAGAGTGAATCTTAATTCATTGTTTGTTTACGATGGTGAATAGAGTTGATCTTAATTAATGGTATGTTTGGTTATGGTGATGAAGGGAGTGAATCTTAATTCATTACTGTTTGTTTGCTATGATGAATCGACTGAATCATAATTAGTCGTTTGTTTGGTAGCAATCTTATTATTTTGTTTGGTTGAGATGATGAATAGAGTGATTCTTAATTAATTGTTTGTTTGGTTGCCATGATTAATATATTGAATGTTAACCAGTCGTTTGTTTGGCTATTCATAATGGGTCTGTTTCGTTGTTGTCATAATAGTTTTGATTTAATAATATTCTTAGAATTTTATAAGTTCAACATTAGTGAATTCTTTGTATCATGAAGCTTTTTCAGGGTAACCAGTAGAGCATTATTGAAATGAGATGAAAGTAAACTTGTAGGGAATACCAATACCAGTTATTTTGCCTTAAAGTATACTGTCCCATGAAATGGAAAACTGCAGTATCTGCCAAATTTTCGAAATTAGATATGCCTTCTGGGCTCGTGAAACACTAATACACAAGTTACTGCAGTTTCAGAATGATTCTTAAATGCTTTATTTAGGGGTCCCATTTGCAGTGTCTGCCAAATCAGTAGTAAGGCAAGGGAAAACTGCAGTGACGACCATTTTTCTCAGTTCTGTATTTTTGCAGACCATTTTAGGTCAGCGCTGCGAAGACTAATTGTAATTGTGGCATTCTGCGGCCACATTCTATTCAAGTTTTTCTCCTCGCGTTTCAAAAACCTTTCTGGGTCAAAAGCATTACCTAACTTGATCTGTGTCTCTTGTATTGGAGGGAAAAAGAGAGCAAGCACACATCGGCGTTCGTGCATGCGAATTTATTTGCGAATACGCCAGATTCTCATGCAATCAAACGGCAAGATCAAAACGGGCTACCGAAAGGAATCCTTAACCACACGGAAACCATAATATCACACGCAATGAAACAGCGAAAACAGCAGTAACAGCAGAAACAAAAACAGCAGACACACCCGCAACAGCACGCTCGCTTACTGCCTGACAGACACGTGTTGGCTCTTTGCAATGTATGCCCAGTGGCTGATGTTGCAGTGAAAGTGCATTATTTATGCCGGAGTGCAACGGTCATCATCATATCTCTCGCAGCGTGAGTGAGGCGCATGCGCGTGCCAATCGGTTCTCTGCGTTTCTTCTTGAATGCTTTTTCTTTACTGTGTTTTAATGCTCTTTCTTTACTCTTTAATGCGAGCAGGTGTTTGAAGGGGGAGGGGGCGTTGCGTGTGTGTTTGTGTTTGAGTATGTTCCACCTCAAACGCCCGTCAGCATGTTTTAACGGTTTGATTTCAGTGAATGACAGGTTTTTAATTGAATGGCTCCGTCAATCGATACGCCGTGCTTCGGAATGATGTCGTCGTATTTTATTCATTCATCTAGACGTTTGTTTTTACGCGCATCTTTATCGCCTTTTATTTTCTCTCGTTTTCCATTGTTGATATCCATAGAGCCTCTCAACAATGACATATCTACCGCGACTGATGATAATACTGTACATCCCAGTCGTGAACTCAGCAATTGATGCGTTGCAGATTTGTAAAAGTCACTGACCTCGTGAAAAGTTGATGCACCAGGTCAAAGGTCAAAGACGCATGTCGATTAAAGGAAGGAGAAAACCGGCTTTACAGCGATTATTATTATTATTATTATTATTATTATTATTATTATTATTATTATTATTATTATTATTATTATTATTATTATTTGAAACAAGACATCCCTGTAACGAGGGTATAATATCGAGAATTAAAAGCCACGATAGTGTTACAAATATTATGTAAAACTTTTTAACTCTGTGCATAAATATTTTTAACAGTACTGTGGCTTTAAATTCTCATTATTATTATTATTATTATTATTATTATTATTATTATTATTATTATTATTATTATTATTATTATTATTATTATTATTATTATTATTATTCAGAAGATGAAACCCTATTCATACGGAACAAGCCCACCACAGGGGCCATTGACTTGAAATTCAAGCTTCAAAAGAATATTATGTTTATTCGAAAGAAGTAAGAAAAGGTAATGACTATTAATACAAAAAGAGGTGGTCAGTAATTAGAAAAACACATAAATTTCCCTCTGCAAATCGTCTCTGGAAATTAAATGAGTTCCTTTGTAAACAAAACGCAATTGACAACGGATGGAGGCGCGCCATTGCAAATAAGAGTTAAGAGTTTTGTTGGCGCGGTATGATTGCTGATAGAAACGTGCGGGCGGCGGTTTCTCTGTCGAAATAGATGGGTATTCTGCCCTAAAATGGAAGACTGCAGTATCTGCAAAAATACAAAACGGAGAAAAATGGTAGATACTGCAGTTATCCCTTGCCTTACTACTGATTTTGCAGATACTGCAAATGAGAACCCCTAAATAAAGCATTGAAGAATCATTCTGAAACTGCAGTAACTTGTGTATTAGTGTTTCACGAGCCCAATGGGTGGCATATCTCAGTAGGTGCAAATGGGCTAAATAAAGCATTGAAGAATCATTCTTAGTAAAAGTGTTTCAGATACTGAAAATTTTTTCCAATTTTTTTAGGGCAGCATTGTTAACGATAGATGTGAGTTTCAGTTGAAATAGACAGATGGCTTGAGAAATGGGTGAGTATTCTTATTCACAATCAACTTTAGCAGAAATCGAAATATGCTCGGTTTTCGAAAGGAATACTGTAGGCCCGTTTTTGTGGAAATCTTTGTTGTAGAACACTTTCGGCCATTCAGTGCATGAAACAGCGAAAAGAGAAAGTTGGAGCGGCTGGACAGCAAGATGAAGAGATCCAGAAAATAAAGGAAATGAAGGGGTAACTGGGAGAAACCACCCCCCCCTCCATTGCAGCAAAAAGTAATATTTAGAGGCGTTGGACAGCATGATCAAGCAACAGTCAGACTGAAGTAAGGAACTGGGAACGGAGGTAAAATAAAGTCTGAAAAGGGACTCTAGAAATGTCCTTTAGTAAATGCTTACAGTGCACCACTGACGGAACTACCGCAGGCGTGTAGAGGCAACTCTGACCGCTAGAAGTAGAAGTGGATGTTCGATTCCTTTATGAGAATGCGGCTTCAAGAGGCGATATCAAAAAATGGATTTATCTATACTGTTAAGCTCAGTGTTGCTGACGAAGACAATACTAATTACGTAACTAGGTGAAAGTGCGTATATACAAATTATTTTCTCTCATGTCATTTTATTTGTCAATGCAGCAAACATTACCAGGAATGATGGTTTGTGTCCAAATACATTTTTTTATGTATATTTCTTTTCTCATATGACCAACGTGTTGCAATACCAGCCTAGGGCACCCAGCGCATAAATGCGCTATATATATTTTGCTTGTAGTCACGTAAACAAGATATTGCAGCGTATTAATTAGCTGGAACTAGGTGGAAATATTTAAAGGTAATTTTTCTGACCTTTATGTTCATCTAGAGATCATAACACTTTGACTGATTGCTGGTAATGAGGAAGATTTATTGTCATTATACGTTTTTGTTTTCGGGCGCGCTGTTACGCAAAAATAGTCAGCGCGTTGGCACTTTTGTGACCAATCAGTGATTAGATATTAACTTGGGCGTGACGTTCGTGATGGAATTGAATATAGAATTTAGGCCAGAGGCCAAGCATTGGGGTCTATGAGGACAGTAAAAGGTTTGAAAGGTGTAACAGGAGGAAAACCTCAAAGCAGAATCGTACTGCGTATTTGGGACGAGAAAGTCTGTTCTTTGCGTGATTGGGTCTCTTGCGCATCGCGTTTTGGTGATGTTTGATCGTGGCTAACAGAGTAGCACGGACAAGGCGGATTTACCTGTCTTATTTTTTTTTTTTTTTTAGTAAATCGTCAGAAAATATTTTTACATGCCTGTGTTTACAGAAACATTCCTTCCTTATCTAACACGCAAGCAAGTACACATGCACCAGGGAATTCGTTAGGTACAGTGATATTCAGACTCAGGTTCCAACTTCTTTTATGACCCGTGTGGCTCGGTTGGCACCGGTCTCGTCTTTCAATTGAAAGACCTGGGTTCGATCCTCATGTGAGTTAGAAATTTATATCTATATATAAAATGGTTTTATCTATAATCCACTCGTGACGTATACTCGGAAATATTAAGCCAAAAATTATTCTTAAATATCGGATTTACTGTACCATAGCGAATAACTCGAAATGAAAGGGGAATTATACTTGATAAGTACGTCTGTCTCGGTCAGGATTCGAGCTTTTGCCCGTGAGTTTTGATAGAGGTGACAGGGATTTACCGAGTAAGCTGTTAAAAGACAGTATATATATATATATATATATATATATATATATATATATATATATATATATATATGTATGTATCTATTGTACATATATACATATACATATGTATATGTTTATATATATATATGTATATATAAATACACACACACACACACACACATATATATATATATATATATATATATATATATATATATATATATACACATAGATATGGGTATATATACACACATATATATTATAGATTATTACATGATTGATACATTGTGTATCATAGAAACAGCATGATAGATACTGCCTTTTCAAATAATTCCCTTCAAAATGTTTCAAGATATCTTAGTTGTTACTCCGTGCGTCGGATTCGCTTTGCTTTATGGTGCTGAAGCCATTTCCGAACAGCCATTAAGAGTCATCAACTGGAAATTTACGAGATAGGTAGATAATCATCACCTCTCATAATTACTGATTGGCGCTGTGAACACACACAGCATTGAGTGAGGGATACCCCTATTTTTAAGTCCGTTTTTCCCCTCACACTCTCTCTCCTTCGCCGTTTGTAAATTTAGGAAGTCAGTGGCCAATATTGAGAGGATCTTATTTTAGCGTTGGCCAATATTAAGCGGATTTTATTTTAGTGCGGAAAATCATCTAGAGATTCTTACGCGTTCCAGATCGTCTACTGCCTCGGCACTTCTGAACTAGAATTACCTTTTTTTTTCTGTAAAAGAAAACTACTGTGCCGGCTTTGTCTGTCCGTCCGCACTTTTTTCTGTCCGCACTTTTCTGTCCGCCCTCAGATCTTAAAAACTACTGAGACTAGAGGGCTGAGAATTGGTACAATTATCATCCAACCTCCAGTCATCAAGCATACCAAATTGCAGCCTACTAGCCTTAGCAGGTTTGATTTTATTTAAGGTTAAAGTTAGCCACAATCGTACTTCTGGCAACGCAGCAACAAAGGCCACCACGGCCGGCTGAGTGTTTCATTGGCCGCAACTCATACAACATGATACCGAGACCACAAAAAGATAGATCAATTTTCCGTGGTCTTGATTATACGCCATACAGAAAACTCGATTGCGCCGAAGAAACGTCGGCGCATTTTTCACTTGTTATTAATAGCGACCATTTATATCTCTCCAGCATCGTGCGTTTGTTCCCTCTAATTACATTTTCTTTATCGTCCGCTGGCAGCGGGCCAATTACCGTTCCTCAGTCGTCGTTACTCCGAGGACTCTATATAAGACTCGGCATGTTTGTACTCCGAACGATTTGTGTACAGAGGTGGTGGGTAATTAGTCGTTTCCTGTTTGCCTGATTTTTTTTTTCTCTCGCTAAGCCTTCGCTTTTGGTCAGTAAGCTTCCTAAAGTATGTAGTAGTTTGATTCGGCATTTTCTTGTCGCTGATTTTTAGTTTTCTGAAAAGAAAACTATTGTGCCGGCTTTGTCTGTCCGTCCGCACTTTTTCTGTCCGCCCTCAGATCTTGAAAACTACTGAGGCTAGAGGGCTGCAAATTGGTATGTTGATCATCCATCCTCCAATCGTCGAACGTACCAAATTGCAGCCCTCTAGCTTCAGTAGTTTTTATTTTATTCGAGGTTAAAATTAGCCATAATCGCGCGTCTGGCAACGATACAGGCCAGGCCACCACCCGCCCGTGGTTAAAGTTTCATGGGACGCGGCTCACACAGCAGTATACCGAGACCACGGAAAGATAGATCTGTTTTCGGTGGCCTTGATTATACGGTGTACAGAAAACTCGATTGCGCCGAACACACTTCGGCGCATTTTTTACTTGTTTCATATGATTTTAGTTTCAGTCAGATCTATTGATATTTTGTTGTTCTTTTGGCGTCATGTTGGACAAATGTTCAGCGGATGCTAGTATTCATTCTTTATTGTGTTGCCGAGATTTATATCCAAGTATTTTATATTTATTTTTTTGCTTGCAGGCGCTTTCAAGGTCATATGTATATATGTATATACACATACATATACATTATATATATATATATATATATATATATATATATATATATATATATATATATATATATGTATATATATATTTATTATCATTATATCTTTTCACTAGTAGAGGGTATAGTGATAGAAGGGTATATCTTTCCGGTTCTTTGCAGGTCATTAGAGGTAAGATTGTTGGTCCCATGATCCCCCAACTACCATTGAAAATCTACTTTACATCTATCTATCTATCTATCTATCTATAATATATATATATATATATATATATATATATACATATATTTTATATGTGTATAATTATATGGTTATATATTATATATATATATATATATATATATATATATATATATATATATATATATATATATATGTATATATATATATATATGTTTTGTGTGTGTGTAAGTCTGCTAAGTAAAGGACTATAAATCGAAAGGCCTTGCATCACTGCATTGTTACTCTTTCCTTCGTGGGTTTTGTCTTTATTTATATATTCATCACGTTCCATATTTTCGTGATTCACTTATACATACATATATATATATATATATATATATATATATATATATATATATATATATATATATATATATATATATATATAGAGAGAGAGAGAGAGAGAGAGAGAGAGAGAGAGAGAGAGAGAGAGAGAGAGAGAGAGAGAGAGAAATACGTATGCATCAAACCCACTTGAATAAAATTCACGGAAACCATTTTTCATTTCGAAAGGAGTCGTCCCCTTTACAAAAAATCTTTTTCCGTGTGTTGTTCGTGGCTTACCGCTGATGATGATGATGTTATGAAGCAAATAGTGCAGCGACCTCGTAATCCAGACGCAGAATACACCTTTCAATTATACTCCGAAATCGCCCGAACCGATTTCATAAAACAATGTATTTACCATTCCGCCGCTTTCCGTGACAGCTCGTGCAACGAAACATTTCACGTATTTGTAAGAACCATTGGTGTTGTGATTGAATGTTTGAATGTAGAATTTAGGCCAAAGGCCAAGCACTGGGACCTATGAGGTCATTCGGCGCTGAAGCGGAATTTGACAGTAAAAGGTTTGAGAGGTTTAACAGGAGGAAAACCTCAAAGCAGTTGCACTATGAATCAATTGTTAGGAGAGGGTTAAGGAAAGTAAGATGGAAGAATAAGATGTAACTCTAAATTGTATATAAAAATGAATAGTATTTATTTAACAGCGCCTTTTTATATAATACCTCGTTTTTTTCAGATATTTAATTTTCTTTTGGTATTTGTAAGAGCCATTTACGTTGTGAATAATATAAATTTCTCTTTGGAAACAAGATGTAACTTTTAGTGTGATTCTCTTTAAGGTATCGGAACGTTAAATTGCACATGAAAATGAATAGTATTTGTTTAACAGCGCCTTTTTGTGTAATACCTTCGACCGTTTTTCAGATATTTTATTTCCTTCCGTTAGTGAAAGGGACACATTTTAATATACCGAGTATTTCAGTTTTGAATGTCTGTTTGGTTTTAAATTAGACGCGCGGAAGAATGACGTATTCGAATGAGCTGCTGCCAATCAGTTTTGTTATGATTAATAGGTACCGTGGCGCCCAGGGTAGAAATTCTTAATATTCGGACCCTGAGAGAGAGAGAGAGAGAGAGAGAGAGAGAGAGAGAGAGAGAGAGAGAGAGAGAGAGAGAGAGAGAAAGAAAGGACATTTTCCGTAGAACTGAAAATTAAATAAAATATTTTAAGAGAGAGAGAGAGAGAGAGAGAGAGAGAGAGAGAGAGAGAGAGAGAGAGAGAGAGAGAGAGTAGACTGTAAAATTAAATAAAAGAGAGAGAGAGAGAGAGAGGTAAAACGGGAAAGGTAAGTTAATATTGAGAGAGAGAGAGAGAGAGAGAGAGAGAGAGAGAGAGAGAGAGAGAGAGAGAGAGAAGCTGAGGACACTTTCCGTCGAACTGTAAAGTTAAATAAAATATTTAAAAAAAGAGAGAGAGAGCAGCTGAGGACAGTTTCCGAATAACGGGAAAGATAAGTTAACATTGAGAGAGAGAGAGAGAGAGAGAGAGAGAGCAGGAAGTAGAGAACTATTTCCGTAAGACTGGAAAATGAAATTGATATTTTTGGATTAAAAAAAAAAAAGCCTAACAGATAACTGAATTGGGTCAAAAAATAAATTGTTTGACAATGCACAAAAGCGGAAGCTACAATAATATGGCCATTTCATTGTTGGTGTTTTTGATGCTCCATCGAACTTTTGAGAACGGAAGTAACTCATGTTTGTGTTATACATAAACAGAGTTGGTCCGTATTGACATTGATAAATTTGTACAGTTTTTTAACATTCCATCGCTATTACCCGATATTTTACCACTATCCAGTTACCCTGCTCTGGTGATTTTCACAATTTTAGCCAGTCAGCTGATATTTTCTTATCGGTTTGATATCAACTGAGAATTTTGAGAAATGTACTTCTTAGTGTTAATTTTCAAGAGCTTTTAATATTTGCTGGATTTTCTTACCAGATGCCTCTTCTCATTCTTTTGTTTTTCTTTTTTTAAACTTTTGACATAAAGTGGTAATTTTTCTAACAGGTCATTCAAATTCCTTATTGATCTTCCAGTGAAACTCTACACATTGTTTTCTGATCTTCCAAAGAGCCCTTCTAGAATTTCCTGAGAATTTTGCCGAGAACTTCACATTATTTTAAATAATTTTCGCAAAGACTTTTAGCTTTGCAGCGTGCCTTCGACCTATAACTCCAACCCCTTTCGTTCCTTTTACTGTGCCTCCTCTCATATTCTCTTTCTTCCATCTTACTTTCCACCCTCTCCTAACAATTGATTCATAGTGCAACTGCTTTGAGGTTTTCCTCCTGTTACACCTTTCAGACCTTTTTACTGTCAAATTCCCTTCCAGCGCTGAATGACCTCATAGGTCCCCGTGCTTGGCCTTTGGTCTAAATTCTGTATTCATTTCAATTCAAAGACTTTTAACGTAACTTTAAAATCTCCAAAGAGGTGCTCTAGCTTAATAATTTTCACAATTTTTTTAATATTTCCACTTAATATCGGTTGATAATTTTTACGATAACGTTGACTTATCTCAATTTACCTTAATTATTCCCAAATAATTTGAATATTTTTGTTAGTACAGTGGTAATTTGGCCGAGCATTCAACCAAGAATTACTGAATGCATCTGTGTAGTTGTGAAAAGAATAGCAGTAATAAATCTTGGTGCTTTTGGTATAAACTTTTGAATAAGAACTAAGTCTCTCTTTAGTTTTCTGTAAAAGAAAACTAATGTGCCGGCTTTGTCTGTCCGTCCGTACTTTATTCTGCCCGCTCTTTTTCTGTCCGCCCTCAGATCTTAAAAACTACTGAGGCTAGAGGGCTGCAAATTGGTATGTTGATCATCCACCCTTCAACCATCATTCCTACCAAATTGCAGCCATTTAGCCTGAGTAGTTTTTTTGTTATTTAAGGTTAAAGTTAGCCATAATCGTGCTTCTGGCAACGATATAGGACAGGCCACCACCGGGCCGTGGTTAAATTTTCATGCGCCGCGACTCATACAGCATTATACCAAGACCACCGAAAGGTAGATCTATTTTCGGTGGCCTTGATTATACGCTGTAGCGGCTGTACAGAAAACTCAATTGCGCCGAAGAAACCTCTGCGCATTTTGTACTTTTCGGATAACTATTGCTCTCGGAAAAACTAAAGAAAATTCACTCACTAGTTAGAACTTAAGGTCAAGATGAGTCCCTTAAGGTCGTGACCTTGAATATCAGTAAGGGACATCAACTAAGCCTCAAAGACCGGCTGCTTATTGCCAAGTCTTATGGTAGAAGATTTGATTAAGTAAATCAAAGTACTTACACTTGGGAAACTTGAGGTAATTTCTAACTTGAGCAAATGGAACATTATTATTATTATTATTATTATTATTATTATTATTATTATTATTATTATTATTATTATTATTATTATTTTAAAAAGCCCATAATCGCATGAGTCCCTAAAATGGCGAAGAATTCCACAGTGATGTCAGTGTGCATATATATATATATATATATATATATATATATATATATATATATATATATATCAAGATATGGAAAATATATATATATCTCTTCTCGAAAGCTTTAGAAAACCTTTTAGTATTATTTTCTGACATAGCTTTAGATGTCTTCACCATTTTATTATATATTTATTACATTATTATTATATTATTATTATTATTATTATTATTATTATTATTATTATTATTATTATTTGGATTCCAGACTGGATAAATGATGTTAAGATAGTAACGATAATGATGAGAAAGGCGGAAATCCTTTCTAATGCACTCGGTTACGTTTCATCCCAAGGTCGTAATCAATACTCATATACTTTAACAGTATTTCAACCCCCTTCGTCCTTACTTCCCCCCCAACCCATTTCCATCCACTCACTTGAACCCATCCCAACACCCCCTCTCTCTCTCTCTCTCTCTCTCTCTCTCTCTCTCTCTCTCTCTCTCTCTCTCCCCTTCTCCTCCAGCACTCTCAAAAACTCGACGGCCGAAAGCCATCATCGCGATGCGGGGTATGTGCTCTTAACTGTCATATTTGCACCGGGTCGAAATTGCTAAGCCGCCGTTGATCAACCCAGCGATACCGGGTCACTTCCGGCTTTCCCCGGCACTTCCTAGTCGCTGTGCGTGTGTGCGTGCGTGTGCGTGTGTGTGTGCGTGTATATACGTACGTAGGTTTGTGCGTGTCTCTCGGGTGGCGGCGTTAGTGGCACTCGCAGGGCGGTGGCGCTATCAGGTAATTCGCTTTCTCTGCTCACATCTCTCGTCTCTCTACGTTGCTTCTCTTCTTTTCCCCTCTCGTGAATAAATCAAACTATTCTCTCTCCTCCCCCTTCCCTCCTTCTTCCCCCCCCCTCCCCCCTCCACCAAAGAACTACGCCGTAGACGATGAGGAGGAAAAGGGGTGGAGGGGGTGAGATGGAGGAGGAGGAGGAGGAGGGAGAGGAGTGAGGTGTGGTGGAGAAAGGAGGAAGCGTCGAAGAAAGGAGGAAGCTCCCCTAGTATTTATTCACTTTGCCTCGACTCTGTTGCGGGTATCACACAGTCTCTGGGTAAGCTGTTGTTGGTATTGCTGTCGCCGTGATGATTGTTTCCTTGGGCACGCCTCTGTTGCCGACCCAAACCACCCTCCCCGCCCCCCTCTAGGGGCTCTCTCGGTCCGGTTGGTTGGGTTTTCAATTTTGGGGAAAGCATTGATGATGTAATGTTTGCCATACCGACGGTTGTTAGGCTAATTCGCTTTCAGGGTTGCTGTTGTTTTCGTGTTAATGTGGCTGCCCTTGTGTTCATTATTTTCTTCATATCTGTCTCTTGATTTTTCTTTTGCGATTTTTATCGTCAGTCCGTTTCCTGGCGAAAATGTAACCCACGGAACTAACATTTTTCTTGATTTTTCTTTTCCGATTTTATCATCAGTCAGTTTCCTGGTGAAAATTTAACCCACGGAACTAACATTTTTCTTGATTTTTCTTTTGCGATTTTTTATCAGTCAGTTTCTGGTGAAAATTTAACCCACGGAACTAACATTTTTCTTGATTTTTCTTTTGCGATTTTATATCAGTCAGTTTCCTGGTGAAAATTTAACGGAACTAACATTTTTCTTGATTTTTCTTCTGCGATTTTATTCAGTCAGTTTCCTGGTGAAAATTTAACCCATGGAACTAACATTTTTCTTGATTTTTCTTTTGCGATTTTTTCATCAGTCAGTTTCCTGGTGAAAATTTAACCCACGGAACTAACATTTTTCTTGATTTTTCTTTTGCGATTTTATCATCAGTCAGTTTCCTGGTGAAAATTTAACCCGCGGAACTAACATTTTTCTTGATTTTTCTTTTGCGATTTTATCATCAGTCAGTTTCCTGGTGAAAATTTAACCCACGGAACTAACATTTTTCTTGATTTTTCTTTTGCGATTTTTTCATCAGTCAGTTTCCTGGTGAAAATTTAACCCGCGGAACTAACATTTTCCTAACACTTGGCATTTTCTTTTGTCGTTATTTCGTATTGATTAGTGACTCTTCAGTGCCTCGTCTATTGCCAAGAGATAGGAGAATAAGTCTTCTCTTTCAGCTGAATTGTCATTGCTGTTTTAGGGGATGGGAATGTGTTTTTATTTCAATCCATTTTTGTAATGATTTAATCGTCCATATATATTTTATACACAGTATATATATATGACTGAAGTATTTTCTTTTAAAACAGAACTCCATCTAATAAAAGCAGCCCATAAAAACGCCAAAATGTAGAAAGTTAATGCTATATTTCGGAGAACAACTGTCTCCCTCTACAGGCAGATAATGCCTGAAGAGGGAGGCAGTTGTTTTTTCGAAATATAGCATTAATTCTCTACATTTTGGCGTTTTTATGGGTTTTATTATATATATATATATATATATATATATATATATATATATATATATATATATATATATATATATATATATATATATATATATATATAATTTTAAAAAGATGAGAGCGTTATCCCAACGAGGACGTACAAGATCAAAAATTAAATGTTTTGTTAAAAATATGATAGAAATGCAGGACTTCAGGTAACATTTTAATTAATTTTGTTTTATCTCGATGCATATTTTTTGTGTCCTTGAAACTTTTTCATTTGATGTCTTGCATTGTCATTAAATGAATTTTAATTCTGTTTTATAATGTTCCTTCATTTCCTTTATCACATATTAAGTCTTTTCCAACATCCTCATGTTTTGTCGTTCATCATTACCCCATCATTTTTCTTTTGTTAATATTTTCCAAAGTGTGTGTGTATATATATATATATATATATATATATATATATATATATATATATATATATATATATATATATATATATGCATTATATAGATATATACACATCAGGACCGAACTCAGGTCTTTCAGTTGAAAGACAAGCTCGCTGCCAACCAAGCCACACAAGTCATAAAAGAAGTTGGAACCTAAGTAACCCTGTACCTAAGGCTTTACATGGGCAGGCTAACTTCCTTGCATACCAGCGTGTTGTCCCCAACTTCCCGACTCACCAGTGACCCAACTGACAGGATTTCATTCGAATTATCCTTTCTGAGTGAATACGATAGAAATAACCAACACACAATCACGTGTGGAACAGAAATAAATTTCTGACTCGCCTCAGAATCGATGCGAGGTGAGTCAGAATTTATTTCTGTTCCACACGTGATTGTGTGTTGGTTTTTCCTATATATATATATATATATATATATATATATATATATATATATATATATATATATATATATATATATATATATATATATATATATATATATATATATATATATATATATATATATATATATATATATATATATATATATATATCACACACAAAAGCCAACAGTATTCCTCTGTTTATAATACAATTCCTCAAGAACCCAGTCTTACCGAGTCGCAGTAAAAGGCTGATTTAACAGAAATTTACGAAGGGGGGAAACTCGTAAGTTGGTTTTCCTAGTGGAGGTTCTTCATTCCCCATGAGGCCGGGCTGGGGAAATTTCGCGGAGAATATTGTTACCACGCCACTCCTTCGCCGTTCGTCACTCCTTCAGGTTTTTATTTTTTCACTTTGGCGATGTTTTCGATGTTGGTTTTGTCATCGTCGGTTCATTCTCATTATTGTTTTTTTTTCATTTTCGTTACTATTTTTTATTTTCATTCTCATCACTGTTATTTTATTTTCACTGCTGTCAGTTTCATTCTTAGATTGTTTTTTTTTTTCATTCTCATCGCTGTTTTTTTATTCTCATTACTGTTTTTGTCATTCTCATCACTTTTTTATTTTCATTCTCATCACTTTTTTTAATTCTCATCGCTGTTTTTTTATTTTCATTCTCATCACTTATTTTATTTTCATTACTGTTAATTGCATTCTCAACATTGTTTTTTCATTCTCATCGCTGTTTTTTATTTTCGTTCTCATCACTGTTATTTTATTTTCATTACTTGTCAGTTTCATTCTCAACTTTGTTTTCATTCTCATCACTGTTTGTTTCATTCTCAGCACTTTTTTCATTCTCATCACTGACAGTTTTATTCTCAACACTTTTTTTTCATTCCCATCACTGTCAGTTTCGTTCTCAACACTTTTCATTCTCATTACTGTAAATTTGATTGTCAATTTAATTCGCAACATTTTCATTCTCATCTGTCAGTTTTATTCTCAACGCTTTTTTCATTCTCTTCACTCAGTTTCATTCTCATAACTGTCATTTTCATTCCCAACTTTTTTTCATTCTCATCACTCAGTTTCATTCTGAATTTTTTTTTTCATTCTCATCACTGTCATTTTCATTCTCAACACTTTTTTCATTCTCATCACTGTCAATTTCATTCTCAACACTTTTTTCATTCTCATCTGTCAGTTTCAATTCTCAACACTTTTTCATTCTCATTCAGTTTCATTCTGAACATTTTTTTCATTCTTATCACTGTTTTTTAATTCTCAACACTGTTTTTTCATTCTCATCACTGTCAGTTCCATTCTCAAAACGTCTTTTTATTCTCACCATTGTTTTTTTCGTAGCCGATACATCTTTCCTTTTAATCATCCTCACAAGTATCCTTAGTTGTAACGTCTCTCTCTCTCTCTCTCTCTCTCTCTCTCTCTCTCTCTCTCTCCATTCCAAAACTTTCGGAATGTTCTCGTCTTCTCACTCAGCCTGGCAAGCGGGCATTATTCCATCTTACTTCAGATGGACTGAGCCCTTTGACGTATCCGCTCAGTTCCAGTGTTGGGATCCGAGATTCATGAACTTCTTCAATTTGTTTTATTTTCAGTGTTCGAAATCTCGCCTTGAGCTGAAGGCTTTGCAGTAATTAAAGCGAATTAAAATGACTTCTGTTTCCCACTATTTATTTTGGAACACTTCTGTGTTATATTGTAATTGTTGTAATTGGGAGGTAAACATATGAAAACATATGTCACAGGTACCATTATATAACAAGTAAAAAATGCGCCGAAGTTTCTTCAGGCGCAATCGAGTTTTCTGTACAGCGTATAATGCTGTATGAAACTCTCAGCCACAGCCCATGAAACTAGAGGGCTGCAAATTGGCATGTTGATCATCCACCCTCCAATCATCAAACATACCAAATTGCAGCCCTCTAGCCTCAGTAGTTTTGATTTTATTTAAGGGTAAAGTCAGCCATATTTATGCTTCTGGCAGCGATATAGGATAGGCCACCACCTGGCCGTGGTTAAAGTTTCTTGGGCCGCGGTTCATACAACATGATACCGAGACCACGGAGAGATAGATCTATTTTCGGTGACCTTGATTATACGCTGTACAGAAAACTCGATTGCATTTCTTGCTTGTTTTTGTCAAGAAATCAGCTGAAAAAGGAAAAAAAAATTATTTGTGCAAATAAAACCAGTGCGTATTGCGACGCCTCTCGTATCTCCTTGCCAATCTGGGCGAAAACAATTTCCCTGTGACTTTCGGTTCGACAACATTATTTTTATTTTATTTTAAACGAGACCAGGGAAAAAAGTAGTGGAGCCCCTTCCATCAGTTGTCGCTCTCTTTGATGTCGCGAAAAGAAAAATTTTATTCATGCGAAAACCGTTTGTTATGTGGACTGCTTTTACTACAGCTACTACTACCTGCTCGCCTTTTGGGGACTGGGGGGGGGGGGGGGAGATGGGAGATGGGATTGGAGACCTGGGGAGGAAGACAGGTCGTGGAGTGTTCGTAGTCACAGCAGCCGACTTCCGGGTAGAGTGATGAAGTTTCCTTTGAAAGGGATGAATGACTAATCAATTCCCGTCAAATTACTGTATCTTATGGAGAGGTGAATTTTAGTATGATTTGGTGATTGCTACGTTAGAGAAAATGAAGGGTTATTTCCATCCAGAGCAAGAAACTTTCCACAACGATCACATCTTTTACATATTCATTTGATAGCAGGAGGGGCTATCTTCTAGATATGATCAGCTGTTTCCTGTCAGGACAGTTTTCTTCCAGTTCAAGAATACTTTTAAGGAATTAATCAGGTTTAAAATCTTTTTAGAAGAAGTACTTCATTTTAAAAAGAAATTTACTACCTTTTAGATCTTGAGTTTGTGAAGGAAACTGAAAACAATAATTTCTTATAGATATTCATTTGATAGGAAGCTATCTTCTAGATAAAACTGTCAGGACGAGTTTACTTGCTGCAGATGTAAAGAAAGACCAGTGTCTTGCTTCAATCTATAGGCTTGAGTCCACAGCACGTTTTACTTAGCGTTCTTCATCTACTCCCTGAAATGTGTTTACGCTTGCCTTTTACTTTTGCCTATTCATTATTGCTCCCATAGAGGCAGTGCACTGTAGGCATTACGCAAGGTTCTTTGCAGCGTCCCTCCGGCCCGTAGCTGCAACCCCTTTCATTCCTTTTACTCTACCTCCGTTCATATTATCTTTCTTCCACCTTGCTATCCACCCTCTCCTAACAATTATTTCAAAGTGCAGCTGCGAGGTTTTCTTCCTGTTACACCTTTCAAACCTACCTACTCTCGATTTCCTTTCCAGCGCTGAATGACCTCATAGGTCCCAGTGCTTGGCCTTTGACCTAAACTATATTCCATTTCATGCTGTACCGTGTAACCCTCTCCAGTAATTTTTCTCTTTCGAAATACAATATAAAAAAATATAGTTCATGGTAAGAGCAGATGACCCTCATGAGAGATTTAAAAAATAAAATAAAAAAAAATCCCACAGAAGAGAACGAGAAATAGAATGTGTGTATTAGACACAGATGGATTGAATTAAATGGACAGAGTTTTACTGTTTTCCTAATGTTTCCTTAGTGAATTTTGATCATTGCAATGAGAGCCTGGCGTTTTTCTGCCTTCGTGATAATTATCGTTAGATGTTCTTCAGAAATTGTTAAAAACGATAGATTTTCACTCTTTTTATGTTGATTTTTATTTTCACGGAGTTTATTGTAGAGAAATTCTGGGGTTTACTTGTTTTTCAGTTTTCTGTAAAAGAAAACTATTGTGCCGGCTTTGTCTGTCCGTCCGCACTTTATTCTATCCGCACATTTTCTGTCCGCCCTCAGATCTTAAAAACTACTAAGGCTAGAGGGCTGCAAATTGGTATGTTGATCATCCACCCTCCAGTCATCAAACGCACCAAATTGCAGCCCTCTAGCCTTAGTAGTTTTTATTTTATTTAAGGTTAAAGTTAGCCATAATCGTGCATCTGGCAACACTATAGGCCAGGCCACCACCGGGCCGTGGTTAAAGGTTCATGGGCCGCGGCTCATACAGCATTATACCGAGACCACCGAAAGATAGATCTATTTTCGGTGGCCTTGATTATACGCTGTACAGAAAACTCGACTGCGCCGAAGTTTCTTCGGTGCATTTTTTACGTTATTTTAATTATTAGCGTCTTTATTATATGTTCTTTCACTTTTTTTTAATTATTAGCATCCTTATTATGTGTTCCTTCACTCTGCACAGTCCTGCTTTTACCACTTTCACAGTAGAAGTAAATTTATATTGTTCATCTAGTTCTTAATTTCATTATGGCTCCTCTTAAAATCTTTGCATGCATTCACGTTTTAAGCTTTATGCTGCATAATTCTGCATTTGAGGTTTTAGCTATTTGGTCGGGAAGAATTTTTCCATTCTCTATTTTTTGTATTATTATTATTTTTCCCTTCCCTTGTTTTAGATTACGTGAATTACACGGAAGCCAAAATGGTCGGATTTCAATTTTTACTCTTGAGTCTGTATTTTTCTGTTTGTTTGTTTCATTATTTCTCTGTTTGCCTCTCTCTGTTGGGAGTTTTTTTTTATGTTTGTGTAGTTTTTTCTGACATACCCAAGGTGTTTTTTTTTTTTTATTCGTGTTGTGTATATTATTCGTCTTCTTAGCTGTTTTTCCTTGTTTGTACGTCTTGTTGTGCTTGCTCTCTCTCTCTCTCTCTCTCTCTCTCTCTCTCTCTCTCTCTCTCTCTCTCTCTCTCTCTCTCTCTCTATATATATATATATCTATATATATATATATATCTGTATATATATATATATATATATATATATATATATATATATATATATATATATATATATATATGTATATTTATATAATTATATGAATACATGTATATATGTATATATTTATGTATTTATGTAAATATATATATACTGTATATATATATATATATATTATATATATATAATTATATGAATATATATATATATATATATATTGAATATGTGTATATATGTGTATATTTATGTATTTATGTAAATATATATATATATATACTGTTATATATATGTGTGTGTGTGTGTGTGTGTGTGTGTGTGTGTGTATGTTTGAATGTGTGCCTGCTCTATCCAACCATACATCCTGCACGTATACATTTTTCCTTTGCGCAAATTTTTAAACAGCTGTCTGGCGGTTGAAAGAGTCATATCACACGCGATCCTCAGATGGCAAAAGGCTTGTTCCTTTGGCAGTGACACAGGCAACATGGAGGCCGAGAGATCAGCTTGACCTTTTCATTCATAAAAGTTTTAGGTGCCTGGAGAATGCGGACTCTGGCGGATGTCAACTTGTCTTTGCAGAATCGGCGAGAGCTGTGTATCACTCGTCGCTTGTTCTCCTTTCTCCAGTCCTCCTCCTCCTCCTCCTCCTCCTCCTCCTCCTCCTCCTCCTCCTCCTCCTCCTCCTCCCTGCGATTCATCCTCCTCTTATTTTTATATATTCCTGTTCTCCTCTAGTCATGTTTATTATTCTCTTTTGTCTACTCTTTCCTCCTCCTCCTCCTCCTCCTCCCTGCGATTCATCCTCCTCTTATTTTTATATTCCTATTCTCTTCTTGTTACATTCATTATTCTCTTTTGTCTACTCTTCTTCCTCCTCCTCCTCCTCCTCCTCCCTGCTGCTATCCATCCTCCTTGTTTTTATTTTCCTTCTCTTCTAGTCATGTTTGTTATTCTCTTTTGTTCACTCTTCATTATCTTGCCTCCTCCTCCTCCTTCTCCTCTACCTCCGCCTTCCTGCTATTCTTCCTCCTCTTATTATTCTCTTGCTGTTCTCTTCTCGTTATATTAGTTATTTTCTTGCTAAAATATTTGACCTGCTAGTTTTATTTAGCATCTTCCTTCCATAAATCTGAAATAGAATTAATCCTCGTAACTCATCTGCCAACTGCAGTACACTTTCATAATTAATGCTTATCTCCGTCGTCATTTTGGTATCCGACGCCATTTTTTATCCGTCGCCATTTTGTAACCATCGCCATTTTGTGTCCGTCGCCATTTTGTATCCTATGCCATTTTGTATTCGATGCCATTTTGTATGCGACGCCATTTTGTATCCGTCGCCATTTTTTATCCGACGCCATTTTGTACCTTATTTCACTTTTGAAAATTTTAGAGAATTTCATTGGCAGAATATAGACATAAGTTTGTCATTCTGTCAGTAGAAGTGACGCACAATGTATGGAAATGTATTTCAGGTTTCCAGTAATAACCACCAATGTAATTGATTAATAATAGTTTTATCATTAAAGAAGAAATAACTGCAGTTAACATTCCCTAGCGTTACCGATCACCTTAGAGATTTATTAAGCGTTTTTTGCCTTCTTTAGCAAGTAAGGTTATAGATCGGAGGTCAATTTAGGCTGTTATAAATTGGTGTGGTTTTAATCAGACTAATGCGATTTTTGCGTCGTTTACGATAATTTATTGACATATCCACCTAATAATTCGGGTTAGGACTGACACATCTTGATGCAGTGTTCAAAACAGTGTTATATTTATACTGGAAACTACGAATGAAATATTATTTGTGATACATCTCTGTCAAAGAAGATCGTGCAACCAGCTGCGGTAATTGTTGAGGATGTATATGCGTGTAAGTGTATGTACAGATGCTGAATGATATTCATTCAAATATTTAAATGGATGTTTATAAATGTGCAGGTATATACATACATACATACATTTCTGCAATATATATATATATATATATATATATATATATATATATATATATATATATATATATATATATATATATATATATATATATATATATATATATATATATATATATATATATATATATATATATATATATATATATATATATATATATATATATATATATATATATATATATATATATATATATATATATATATATTATATATATATATTATATATATATATATATATATATATATATATATATATATATATATATATATATATATATATATATATATATATAATATATATATATATATATATATATATATATATATATATATATATATATATATATAATGCTTGCACCAGTACATGTTATTTCTGTCACTGCTTGCAAAACGCACGCTAAAAGTGACTAAGTCTGCGATATTTTTAGCTCAAGCAAAAAGCAAAAATCTCTTGGTTCGTTTAATAAAAAAAAAAAAAAAACTCGAGCTTTATCTGATTTCACGTGACGGGTAACCCATCCATAAATTATCCACGAGGCTTTTGTCTTTCACGTTTTATCAAATTTTTCTTTTTATGTTCATGCTTTCTCTTTTTGTTGTTTTATAATGTTCAGTGGCTTTTGTTCATGACCTCCCTTCTGGCAAACTGGCATGCCGCGTGGGTGTGCCAGATTGCGCACGTGGGCGGCGGACACATAATTAAGCGATTGTTATGCTTTAATCAATGGCCTGTGTTCATGGCCGGGTAATATCCGCGTGTTAAGCGCTCCTTCCCTAGTATATTTAGCCTGTTCATCACGCGACGCATATCTCGCTGCATCGTCCGAACTGGAAATAAATCTTGATGAATTGATTTTGGAAGTGCGTGGGACTCGTTTAATGCCTTTTATTTTTGGGGCTTTTGAATTTCATTTCTTATGACCTTTCTGTCCGGAAGATTTTGGAAGTCTTCCTGGAACTAGTTCTTTATTTTTTTTTTATTTTTAGGAACTTGCTACAATAATCGTATTTTTGTCTGGGTTCCAAAAGATATCTTTATTTTTTCATCGTATTTCAAGATGTCCTTGAAAAGTGTAAGCCAGGTGGGTAGTACCATCAGCGCACCTCACGTGGTGCACTGTAGGCATTGATTAAGCTTCTTTGCACTGTCCCTTCGACCCCTAGCTGCAACCCCTTCCATCCCTTTGACTGTACCTCCGTTCATATTCTCTCTCAACCCGTCATACTTTCCAACCTCTCCCAAAAATTGTTTCCTAGTGCAACTGCGAGGTTTTCCTCCTGTTACACCTTTCAAACCTTTTCACTCACAGTTTTCCTTTCAGCGCCAAACGACCTCATAGTTCCCAGCGGTTGGCCTCTGGCCTAAATCTTACACTCCCGTTCCAACTCCAACTCCTCCCAGATCTGCACTCTTCCTCTTTCACTCAGTTTCTTATTTCAGCACCAGTTTCTTTGCGAAGAATAAAGATAATGACGACAAGTTAACAGTCGCCTTCCCCCCCCCATTTCTCAGTTGGTTTTTAGAGCGTGACGTCATCCGCAAATGTCAAGTGTGAGGATTACGTCACTTTCATTGATGTTCCGCGACTTCGTTTGGTCGAAAGGTTGGAGACCTAAGTCGCTTTGTACTGCGGGGTGTGAATTCATTCAAGTACGGGCGTTAATGATGATGAAAAAAATACGCGCTGTTGTATAGAGTAGGGTATGAATGCGCGAATTTAAAAGATTTAACGCTTGATCACAAGTAATTGCTCTCTCTCTCTCTCTCTCTCTCTCTCTCTCTCTCTCTCTCTCTCTTTCTCCCACGTACAAATATGTAAGATCGAGCTTGCACGCAAACACACACACACACACACACACATATATATATATATATATGTGTTTATGTGTGTGTTTGTGTGTATGTATGTATGTGGCTAAAATATACATATATATGTATGTATATATACATACACAAGTGGAATTTATCACATCACCGTGACGACGAACTTATTACCAACTAAAAATTCCCTTCGGGTAACGTATATAAAAATATATTATTACCGAGGTAGAGCGAATTAGATATTAAAGGGCGTTTGTAGCGTCATGCAAATATATATATATATATGTGTGTATATATGTATATATATATATTATATATATATGAAAATAAAACATGGTATTATACAAATGACACCATGTAATCTCCTCGTCTCCGCTGATATCTCTTCAGACAGACCCGGAAGTCAGACGCTCCTGTCGTATTAGAGAGTAACTTCCTGCGAGTACTAAGGAAACCCCTCTCCCCACCCCACCCTCAACCCCCTCTAACCCCCACCCCTACGATGTACTACCTCCGACGTTGCCAAACCAACTGGCTCGACATTATGTCACACGGTTTCCCGTACCTTCTAAACCAGTGATTCTTAACCTTTTTATTAACCACGCCCCCTCTGAGAGTTGATCCTTCCCCCAACGCCCCCCTTGGAGCTATGAGTAAAATCCCCTCCCACATTTAAAGGAAACTAAAAAAAAAAAATAAAAAGAAGGGGTGTTTTTATTCTCTTATGAATGAATTAGTGAGATACTTGACACCGCTTCTTAGCGACTCTTGTTAAGTGTATAACGAATATAATTAGAGAATGTTTAATTTTTCACTTTGGAAATCGCTGAGGCCCCCCTACGGGGCCCGGCCCCCAGGTTAAGAACCACTGTAATCTAAAATATATAAACGGCAGAACAAAGACTTCTGTGTCAAGCGCCTTTATTCCTTCTGAGGTCAAAGGCCACGATTCAGTCGTATCTTTGTTTGTTCGGTTAATTTTTTTTATAAATATGTTACATTTTACTCGTGTATTACTTTCGCTTTGATCTTGTGAATAAGCAGCGTTTCCTCTGCACAGCTGAGTCATATTTCTGTCTCGCGTCCTCTGAGATATTGCAAAACCGATTGGCAGAGAAAGCAAGATGCAGTATAAATATTGTGGAAAGGTTATTGGCACGGAAATATAACATAATATATTTATAATACATATATATATATTATATATATATATATATATATATATATATATATATATATATATATATATATATATATATATATATATATATATATATATATATATATATATATATATATATATATATATATATATATATATATACAGTATATCATAGTCCTGATTCCTCGTCCGTCGCTGGTTCGACCCCACAGGACGGTGGACTTATTATCAACTAAAAATTCCCTTCGGTAACATATATGAAAATATATTATTTAGGTAGAGCGAATTGGATATTAAAGGACGTTTGTATTTGATTGTATATGAATCACGGTGATGTGATAAATATATATTATATATATATATATATATATATATATATATATATATATATATATATATATATATACTGTATATACATACTGTATATATATATATATATATATATATATATATATATATATATATATATATATATATATATATATATATATATATATATATATATATATATATATATATATATATTGTGTACATGCAATCGTACCATACATGTTGGTTTCCTTTTGAAGACTGGCCCACACTACCATTCACAGTGTTGATTCATGCCGTCTATATGTCAACGAAGGGTCTCAGCAGTCCATTCACATAAACTGCGCTAAATTTAGATTACACCAAATCTAGCGAACGCCCACGTTTCACGCTATACAAACCGTACGGTCTGACGTCATCCCCTGGTCATCGGAAGACCCGCCCACTATCCCTTCAGGCTCAATGTTTACAGACTGTTGATTGGTGACGTCATGCATGACGTCACGTAAGATGTTTGGCGTGGGATGGAAAAGCGTGCCAGGGCCGGATTTGTGACGCTTGTGTGGCGTGGAATCTTTAGCTTTATTTTGTCTCTCTGGATTAATCTGTTTTTTTTTTTATATGTACTCAAGCTTGGGGAATCTTTTATTTTATTGTGTCTCTAAACTAATCTTTTTTTTTCTATGTACTCAAGCTTATTCCTTTGTTATATTGGTCGCTGGTATAGTGGTTAGTGTCGTGGCATGCCACTCAGATGTCGTGGTGGGTTTGCGTCTACCCGCCTAGGGCGATGAAAAATCACTGGCTCTGTATCATGATCAGTTACTGCTGCAGTGTTAGGGGGGTCTGCTGCGGTGGGAGGTTGAAACCAACATATTCTTTGGAAGCTTAAAGAATTTCAAGTCATTGGCCTCTTTGGTCTGCTTGCTCCATGTGAATAGGTGTCATCTACTGAAATAATAATAATAATAATAATAATAATAATAATAATAATAATAATAATAATAAAATTCCTGTAATCTATATAGTTGAAGTTCTGCTATTGGTCCCATTTCCCATCATCTAATGTTTTCTTTCTTCGCCTAATCTTTGTGATGTTTTTTTCTCGTTTATTTTCATTTATCGTCAGTATCATCTCATAATTTAATATCCCCATCTGTTGCTGGTTCAGTTCCATCATATTCCCATCTCCTATTGGTTCCATTCCATCATATTCCCATTTATACTGGTTCCATTCCATCATATTCCCATCTTCTATCTCCATATGCTGCTGGTTTCCATTCCATCATATTTCCATGTTCTACTGGTTCCATTCCATCATAATCCCATCTTCTGTCTCCATATGCTGCTGGTTTCCATTCCATCATATTTCCATGTTCTACTGGTTCCATTCCATCAGATCCCCATCTCCTGCCGGTTCCATTCCATCAGATCCCCAGCTTTTACTGGTTCTATTCCGTCCAGTCCATATCATATGATAATGCTTTCTTTTTTGACCTATGCCATATGATGTCTTTCTCGCGTTTATATTTATTTTTCGTCACTATCATCCCACCGTAAACATAAACAAAAGACTGTAAATGTCATGAAGATAATGACCCCCCCCCCAAGAAATATTAGTCCTAGATAACGACCCCCTTAAAAACCCTTGGGGGTCACTATCTAGGAAAGATCCGATTTTTGGTCGACATCATCCCATTTTGTGAAAATCTCCGTCTGCTACTTTTCCCCATTCCGTCTCATCACCATCATATGATACTGCTTTCTTTTGCTGCATGAACCATGCGATTGTAATCTCTCGTTCATTTGAGTTATAGTATTATCGTCCCATTTTTTACTATCCCCTTTTCCTTCACCTATTTTCTTTCTTCTCTCCACTCCTGCTTTTCCCCGCCGGCCCTAATGTACCTTCGGCCGCTGCCAACATGATGGTCAACTGAGGAGACCTCACGTCTACTCCTTTTTTTTTTTTTCTCCGTTCTTTATATTCTTGGTTGAAATTCAGCCTTCGGATTGTTGGGCGCCCATCGTTAGGAACTTGGTTGAATACAGTGGAAAATGGGTAGGCAATGGAGAGCAGGAAAGAATAGACAATTCTGCGTGAGGAGATGGGGGTCCTAGAAGAGTATGGAACCAAAATAAAAAAAGAAAAATAAAGTAAAGGAAAATGAAAATAAAAAAGACAAGAACATGAAGAAGATCAGTGCAGCAGGTTTGTTTGGAGTAGAAAGAGAACCCCCTAAAAAAAGTAATAAAATAAAAGTGAAAACAGACAAGAACATGAAGAAATCAGTGTAGCAGGTTTGTTTAGAGTAGAAAGAATGACGGCGAAGACGAGTTGGGCAATAAAGAGAAATGAGAGGAGACTGTGTCGAGACGAGATAAGGCGTGCGAGGTTTATTGGTAGATGGAACGGAAAGGTAACGGGATAGAGAAAGGATACGAAAAAGTAATTCGGTACGGTGGGCCACAAAGGGTCAGAGAATGATAAATGATTGCGTTTCCTGATGGACCTTTATGACTCTGTATCTTTGTGGGCGTTCTTTAATCATTCAGTGTTCATATATTTTAAGTTTTCGTTAATTTCCTTCATTTATCTTAAAAAAAAAAGGTGTCAGTCATTTTTTATGCTGAGGTTTTGGATGTATGGTCATGAACCAGTAGGTTCATGTTTTCAGTTTTTGTCGACAGATTGTTTTTTCGTCCGTTGAGTGAACCTCAGCGCATTTTAAATTTATGAATTGTTGGGAGATTCTTTGCTGTGGGTTTTCAAGGCATACTGCATTTAGAAACCTCTAGTGACACCTGGATAAAGACCTTCCCAACTCCATTTCAGCATAACATGAAAACCTATGTACCTAAAAAGTATTTTTTTGTGGTAGTAAAACATGAAAAGTCGCCATAATCCTCATATTTGTTACTGAACAAAGTTTAAGAATTTCTCATTGCTGTTGAACATTTGACACTGTACAGTGAAACACTGGATTCAATAATGAACAGTTCCTGTAGGGGGTGTAGTGCTGTCAGTGCACCTCATGCGGTGCACTGTAGGCGTTACTTAAGGTTCTTTGCAATCCCTTTCGTTCCTTTTACTGTACCTCCTTTCATATTCTCTCTCTTCCATCTTACTTTCCACCCTCTCCTAACAGTTGATTCATACTGCGGCTGCGAGGTTTTCTTCCTGTTACACCTTTCATACCTTCTTCTTGTCAATTTCCATTTCAGCGCTGAATGACCTCATAGGTCTCAGTGCTTGGCCTTTGCCTAAATTCTATAATGAAATTCTATAATGAACTGCGCTGTCACTAAACGTTTGAAGTCGCGGTTTGAACTTTTGTTTTTGTTTCGTTTTGACATATCACAAACTACAGTACTTATTGGGAGTATTATCCCCGAGATCCAATTCATTTTCAATGAATAGCCTCCCTACCTCTCTTAATCTCTCCCTCCCTCCTCCCTCCCTCCCCAAGGGAGGAGGTTTGAAACTAAACTCGGCAGACGACCTTCAAAATGTTGTACAGTGATCCCTGGCTTACATAAGCCTTGGGTTCAACAGTGGTAGACATAATGTTAGACTGTCGCTTTAGCGAGTTGATCAAAATCGTCATACCTGCTTTTAGTTCTTTATCTTGAGTTTTAACACGGGCAAAGAATTTTCTGGATGGCTTCCGATAACCAGAAGGATTAGGATAAAGTCTGTCTATCTATCTATCTATCTATCTATCTATCTATCTATCTATCTATCTATATATATATGTATATATATATTTCTTCATTTTCTTACGTTCACGATACGTTCTGAGTGAAATTTATTTTCTGCAAAGCGCAATTTTTAAGTTCGCAATCGTTCTCTCTCTCTATTCTCTCTCTCTCTCTCTCTCTCTCTCTCTCTCTCTCTCTCTCTCTCGCCGGTAATGGCCTCCGGCTCCCATGTCATGCAAAGAAGAGAGGAAGGTGCTAATTGTGTCTGCTTCCTCTGAAGTGACGCTCCAAAACATAAGGAACCGTTAGCTAATGCTGCCGCGTTGTCTCTCTCTCTCTCTCTCTCTCTCTCTCTCTCTCTCTCTCTCTCTCTCTCTCTCTCTCTCTCCCCCCCTTTTCTTTAGGCATTGATGTTCTCTGTATCCACTTTTACTACTATTTCTGTAGCCAGGTTCTTCAAACGTCTCTATTCCTTTTGTTCGTTCTTCGAGTGCAACACGAGTGCCATTATGGGGTTCAAAGTGAATATTGTTTCTACCCCTGTGATCTTCTTCTGTTTCCGGCAATGATTCATGTGTTTATGTCCCCGCGAGTGCCTCTTTTTACAACCTGCCGGCCCAGTCGATGGTCATACGTCATCCGAAATCCCATCAGCTGTAACTCATTGAAAGGACACGCTTCGGCTGTCCCTTCTCCTCCGAAGGTGAATACTGCTGGGGAACTGTAATCAGAATATTTTGAAGCTTTGGCGATTTCGGGATGAAATAGAACCAGTGAGGTTGGTAATGTTAGTTTACTAGAAAGGAGAGAGAGGAAATATTCACTGCAGTGGTAGAGAAAATGGTTTGGCAGAACAATTGATACTTTATGCTAGCACGCAAGGTCTTTGTTCTTTGAGCTCAGAGAGTTGTCACCAACGGTTTATATTGTTTGTGCCATTTTTAGTTTTCTGTAAAAGAAAACTTTTGTGCCGGCTTTGTCTGTCCGTCCGTACTTTATTCTGTCCTCACTTTTTTCTGTCCGCCCTCAAATCTTAAAAACTACTGAGGCTAGAGGGCTGCAAATTGGCATGTTGATCATCCTCCCTCCAATCATCAAACACACCAAATTGCAGCCCTCTAGCCTCAGCAGTTTTTATTTTATTTAAGGTTAAAGTTAGCCATAATCGTGCATCTGGCAACGATATAGGCCAGGCCACCACCGGGCCGTGGTTAAAGTTCCATGGGCTGCAGCTCATACAACATTTTACCAAGACCAACGGAAGATAGATCTATTTTCGCTGGCCTTGATTATACGCTGTAGCGGCTGTACAGAAAACTCGATTGCGCCGAAGAAACTTCGGGACATTTTTTACTTGTTCCACTTTGTTACGTGTAGACTTGAGCGAGTATCCTTTCACAAGGAGGTATTTTTGAGTCTTGTGAAAGGGAAGACAAGATGGATATCTTTCTGATAATCGTATCTACATGATTAAGCGCAAGAAGTTGGACAAGTCAGTCAGTAGATCAGTGTTTCATCACAGTGAAGAATCTATGTTCTTATTTGCTATTAAAGAGTTTGTTTTCGCAACGTTGATCCGCTCCGACTTTGCCATGTGCTGAACTTCATGTGCAATCTGATCCGTGTTTTTGATGAACCCAGTTAATAATTTCACCTTCTTGCCTTAAATTTGTTTGGTCGTGGGTGAATATTCGTGCGCGGGTAGGTGGCATTTTGGCCATCAGAAATAAGTGGGTTAGTCCCTAGAATATGATGACACTATGGATAAATTTATTAACATGTGCATTCACTTGGTAAGCTCGTCTAAAATAGAGGGTGGTTTTTATTGAAATCCGCATAAAACCAACCTTGAACAGTCTACCTCCAGATCAGATTTATGTTTCTGCTCTGGACGCAAATCATTCATGGTTGGTTTTCTGTGTAACTGAAATGAAAATCAACCTCTATTTTTCTAAATATCACTGGCAGACAAGAGACCAAGGAAAAATGTGATAAAACAAACGCAATAACAGACTGGAGGAAATAGCTATCCCCGATGGGAGAGGAAATAAATGTTCACAGAGATCTCTGTGAAAATTTTCTCCTGTCGAAAAATCATTGCGAAAACAAACTTTTGTCATTCTCCTCCTCTCTCTGCCTTTAATATTCAATCTCGGACAGTGACCCCTTTGGACTGATCGCTTAGCCAGACGGCAGCAGAATTCAGTCCTCCTGAACCAAATCCCGTTGGTTAGGTGTGGTGACTTTTGGCTTGGGGTTAAAGTGGGGTGAGGAAGGGGTGGAATTTGCGGTCCATTTTCTCCCAGGAGAACAGATTTAAAGGGTTCTTTGGCCTCCCCCCCCGCAACACCCTACGTACCCCTACGTTACGGCTTTGTATTCGAGCCTTGTAATACGCACTTAGGTTCAGTCGATTTGTAATTGTTTTGATTGATGGTTTATTATAAAGCGAGACTCATGGGCCGAATGCTGATGGTAAAGCAATTTCGTTTTAAGTGGTGTTTTAATTTGAGCAAAGAACTGAACTTTGGTTGCATATTTTGATTATGTTTTTATTTTGTTCTCTGTTGCGTTTTGTGTGTTTTACACACAAACACACACACACTTATATATATATATTATAAATATATACACACTTGAAGTACGAGAAAAAAAAACCTTCGTCTTTTAAATGAATTTACTTCGGCTAAAGCTGACCCGTTCGTTGAAGCGAGGCAACAAAATAACTTTGCTTTCTTTTTGTAAATCATTTTTTACGAATTTATCTTTTTATGTTTTTATTTACCTCAATTTTTATTTTTCTTTACGAATAAATACGTCCAAGTCTCCTGGAAGAAGGCATGCTCAGCTTGACAGCGCGTGTGGCCGCTTATGTCACCCACGAACATCGATTCCCATTCTTCAGAAGTACGGATCGAAGGGGAAGCGACCCGAGAAAGGCGCCTTCGGTGTCTTCCGAGGTCAATACCCTTCGGTTCTCTCCGACCGTCGTCGTCGACCTCGTCAGCAGCTGTGACTGCCGAAGGTTAACGTGGATTTTTTTCCCCCTTTGTTCGGTCCGAGGAGGGTACACAGCCCAAGCCCTTTTGGAAGGTGACTGACCTTTTCGATCCTGGTATGGACATTTCTGCTGTGGTTGTCGACCCTTTACTTCTGTTCCTGAAGGAGGTGTTGCTCCAACGATTCCTACTCTGAGGGAGTTGCTGCTCTGACAGTTCCTATTCTGAAGTTGTTGCTCTGACGATTCGTACTCTGAAGGAGTTGCTGCTCTGGTAATTCCTACTCTGAAGGAGTTGCTGCTCTGACAGTTCCTACTCTGAAGGAGTTGCTGTTCTGGCAGTTCCTACTCTGAAGGAGTTGCTGCTCTGACAATTCCTGCTCTGAAGGAGTTGTTGCTCTAACGATTACTACTCTGAAGGAGTTGCTGCTCTGACAGTTCCTGCTCTGAAGGAGTTGCTGCTCTGACAGTTCCTGCTCTGAAGGAGTTGCTGCTCTGACAGTTCCTACTCTGAAGGAGTTGCTGCTCTGACAGTTCCTGCTCTGAAGGATACCCGTAAGGATTATCGATAAAATAAGAATGGCCCTAAGTTGTAAGGAAATGAAACTGGAGTCTTTTAAAAGAGGGAAATTGTGATTCATAAAAAGTAACAGAGTTCAAGGAAAACCGGACAAATCTGTAGCGTAATGATTTTTACGGTAAAAGTGCAAGTATGTAAATGTATGCTGTCCCGTTTAACCCAGTGATCCTGTTTGTATGTGCCATTCATCATGCCTTGCTTATGAATGAGTAGCACAGGCTAATCAATCTACAGAGAGAGAGAGAGAGAGAGAGAGAGAGAGAGAGAGAGAGAGAGAGAGAGAGAGGAATGTAAAGACTAAATTGGTCATTCTCACACACGCAGTGTTTGAGAGTCATACATTACATCCGTGAATGATGGGTGTTTTTTCATTTTTTCATCTTGATTAACGGTAGCATTTTTCATTTGTGGCCCCTGTGATAAATATTGGGAATTGGGACGTGCTGGGGATAATTGACTCATAAGATAATTCATTTATATTTTTGGGCCGCGTTAGTATTGACATATCTCGACCTCATACGAGGTGGGGTTATTTTGATTTTATTCAGCGCAGACAGTGAAAATATGATGCAATCGTACATTAGGCAAATGGAATATTTTATCGTTCCTTGTTATTTTTTTCTGTAGGGTCGATGATGTATAATACGCAAATTACGCAATATTGATGGTACAGAATACGTTTGATAATTTTTTAATGTAAAGTAAATATATTTTTACGCTCGCTCCTTGGTATGTAGCGCGAATTAGTTATATGTCTGTAAGGTTCATGATGGCCAACACTGGAAAAAGAATATTTGGTTGTAAATATGCGAAAGTGAAAGTATTAATGATACGGACTAAATATAATGATTTTGTAATATATATAAAGTAAATTACATTTACTTTATAAATATACTTTACATACACAGCTTTCATGGTAAAGAATAAATATACTTTATATATATATATATATATATATATATATATATATATATATATATATATATATATATATATATATATATATATATATATATATATATATATATAGAAGTAATCAACACAGTCACGTCTGGAACAGAAATAACTTTTTGACTCATCAGGATCAGACAGGTCTCTCAATTGAAAGACGAAACTGCTGCCATTTGTGTGGCTTGGTTGGCAGCAGTCTCGTCTTTCAATTGAAAGACCTGTTGGTTCTGATCCTGATATATGAGTATATAAATTATATATATATATATATATATTTATATTTATTTATATTTATGTATATACTTTATATATACAATTTTCATGGTAAAGAATAAATAAATATATACTATATTAAAGATATATATATATATATATATATATATATATATATATATATATATATATATATATATAAAGTAAATACATTTTCATTTTCGACTCACCCCCTTGGTATGTAATATATTTATTTTGATTGACCCCCATTGACGCTGTTAACAGCAGCTGCTTTTGACCGAGTTCGCGTCATTAAGGGCTGTAATGACTCCATTGAATAATGGTTATAATCTTTTTCATGCGGTTTCCCTTCCATAATGGGACCTCGATATTGATTCTCCCCCGAACGGACGCTGGCAAAGGACTTCAAAGACTTAGATTAGCTTTCATTAAATAATGAAATGAAAGACTTCATTATTATTATTATTTTTTTTTTTTTTTGCTTTCCCTTGCGAGATGAATCAGTGTTTTGGGGGGGGGGGGAGAAGCACTGGTACAAAAATAATAATAATAATAAAAGAAGTAATTAATTGATTCTTGATTAAAGAGCTTATTGTGTTTTTCGGATTTTTTATGCACGGTAGAGTTTTTTTTTTTTTTATTTACTATTGCCTTTAGAAGGTATATTGTTCGTTTAAATTTGGTTTGGCCGAAAGACAAGGTTATTCTTTACCTTATTGCGTCCGGGGTCATTCATGGATTATGTATCTATGGATAACAATTTGCATTTGTACATAAACTCGTAACAATTTGCGTATATAAGCGCACAGCAGTTTGCAAGTACAAACACGCAATAATTTGCCTATATAAACTCGCAATAATTTGCCTATATAAACTCGCAGCGATTTGCGTTTTTAAACATGCAATGATTTGTGTTCACAAACTCGCTACAATTTGCGTGTATCAGCGTGCAACAATTGATGTAGATAAACAAGTAACAGTTTGCGTATATAAACCCGAAAGTGCGGGTATATAAACACGCGACAATTTGCACATATAAACTCGCAACAATTTGCACATATAAACACGCAACAATTTGCACATATAAACACGCAACAATTTGCACATATAAACTCGCAACACTTTTTATATATATATATATATATATATATATATATATATATATATATATATATATATATATATATATATATATATATATATATATATATATATATATATATATATATACGCAACATTTTACACATATATAATCACGCAACAATTTGCATTTGTAATGTAAACACACACAAACACACACACACACACACACACATACACCGGGTACTGTAACTGTCCCTGTCCCTACACCCTCTCTTTTCTCATCCCTTGTGACCTAACCACTCCTTCTTCACTACGGGCGTAATTTCATCTGTGACAGATATCGGATTCGCGCAAGGTTCTCTCTCTCTCTCTCTCTCTCTCTCTCTCTCTCTCTTATCATTCCGTCACTTATATAACGGCGGATGATTACTGCCGGGGGCAAAGACCCCTTGTGTCTATTAAGGAAAGGAAGGGGTCTTTTGGAGGAATGGTCTTCGACCTATTCCCTTCCTGAAGCAGAACCATTGCCCAAGGCAATATCGCTCGAGGTACTGGGTGTAAGAATGTGTGCAGATTTTGTAAGAAATGCTTGCAGACTGCTATTTCACATTTCATTAAAATTTTTAGGCGTTACTGATCTGAAAATTTCTCTCTCTCTCTCTCTCTCTCTCTCTCTCTCTCTCTCTCTCTCTCTCTCTCTCTCTCAGAATTATTCAGTAAAGAATGTCAAATGTTCAGTTTACAAGTTTTTAAGTTATGATGATTTTTTTCCATGGAATGGTGTTGGAATAGCATAGGTGACCAACTGAAATACTTACCTCTCTCTCTCTCTCTCTCTCTCTCTCTCTCTCTCTCTCTCTCTCTCTCTCTCTTCGGTTGAAGTCCTTGCAATGAAAAATGTCAAATGGTAAATTTTTAAGCTCCGATCCTTGTGTTCATTCCTGGAGACCTAATGGTAACTTTTTTTTTTTCAATGGAATGGCGTTGGAATAGCATAGGTCACTACCCAAGAAACTGATTGATTCTCTCTCTCTCTCTCTCTCTCTCTCTCTCTCTCTCTCTCTCTCTCTCTCTCTCTCTCTCTCTCTCTCTCTGAAGTCCTTGAAGTGATGTGTCTAATGTAAAGTTTGTAAGTTTCTGATACTTATGTTCATTCCTGGAGATACAATGATTTTTTCATGAAATGGCGTTGCAATAGCATAGGTCACAGACTGAAGTAGCTCTAATATTGGGAATAAAATCATCTGTAAAATTGATTTTTGACAAAAGTATACATTTGAAAATATCACATAAAATTACAATAAATATATACCACATGATATTACACTAAATATTTGGTAATAAAACTATTAATTAGATAATTAATATTTTGGCATTTTGAGAATGAATTGTATGTTAATATTGGGAGCTCTGGGACGTTTTTATGGTTGGGATTAAGATAATTTATGATTAATATTGAAGACAGAGATAATTTATGATTAATGTTGAAGATAGAGATAATTTATGATTAATGGTGAAGACAGAGATAATTTATAATTAATGGTGAAGTAGATGCGTTTGAAAGTATTAGTATGGAATTGTGAATGACTTGAGAGCAATGGAAGTTCAAAAAAGTATTTTAATATCCTATTCTTCTGCAAGTAACTTTGCAAAGAATGGAATAGAAATGTATGCTATATGCAGCTTTTGTTTATATAAACTGTGTGAGTGTATCATAAATGCACGCATAATACACATTACATACTTGAGCATATGCATATATAAGTATACAAAAAGAAGTAATATTCCACTAAAAGTTGTGGTCCTTAATGTTTGACTCAGTGTTAATTATGGCAATAATCAATGTAGTCTCCTCTGTTTAGAATTCAAATCTATAATTCCCATTAATTTAAGAATATATAGTGTGCACGTCATACTCACGCAGTGCAGGTTGTGTCTGTTTGCTCATAAATAGAAGAATGTTTGAATTGGTAGTAGAACCGAGATCTATGAATCGTATAATATCTTTCTGCAATCGATAGCAGTAATATTCACCCAAAATTTCCGAACGAAAAACGAGAGTTAACCAAACAGTCGGACTTGTTTACGGGTATTGAACCAGACAGAATTTTTCTAACTATTAACATATTTTAACATATTTTCTTTCAAATCAGAGGAAATCTTCAGCGCTTACGTCTGTAGAACACAACATCTCTCTCAGAGGGTTTGAACAGTAATCTCCGGATATTGTTTAGGCATGGAAGTGTCTGTAGCCTAAGAACAAACTACCTGGGTATTCTGTAGCTTACGAAACGACTACTTTTGCTTAGTTTTTTTTCGAATTTGACCCAGGAAACAGCACCAGCTAACAGTAACGAGTACAATACAGCAGTCTGCGCAGGCTATACCTTTTCCGTGCCCAGGTCGCAAATTCCTGAGATGTATGCTAGTATTGCGCCAGCCCCGGTTTTTTTTTTTTCCATGCCCGTAGGTTAGGTTAGGTTACATTATTATTTACACAGCAATTTGGGTGTGGGAAACATATTGAGATTATTTTCAACTAACTTCTATGGTTAGCTTTTAAGATATGGCGTCCCGCTTTTTTCAGGGAAAGGTCCCGATACTCGGTTACATCTCGGGAAAATGCGTCCAGGTCCTATGGGAAGTTACCATTTAGTTACGTAAATAAACACGCCTGTTCAAAGAGCAGTTAGGAAAAAAAATCCTAATTAATTCCCGTGATCTTTGTTGTCGAAGATAAAGAAAACATTGAATGGAGTTGATAGCGCCCGCTTAGAAAATAATCCACTTTTGTGAGTTTCACATCTATAATGCGTCAAAGTTTAATTGAACAGCACTTTCCTCCCCCCTCCCCACCCCCCTTTCCTTCTTTTTAAGTACGCTGGGCTTGAGCATTAAATTAAGCATCGGAACAAGCTTTTATTTACTAGTTTTCTGTTAAAGAAAACTATTGTGCCGGCTGTGTCTGTCCGTCCGCACTTTTTCCTGTCAGCCCTCAGGTTTTAAAAACTACTGAGGCTAGAGGGCTGCAAATTGATATGTTAATTCTCCACCCTCCAGCCATCAAACATACCAAATTGCAGCCCTCTAGCTTCAGTAGTTTTTATTTTTATTTAAGGTTAAATGTTAGTCATAATCGTGCGTCTGGAAACGATATATGACAATCCACCACCGGCAGAGGTTAATATTTCATGGGTCGCAAGTCATACAGCATTATACCGAGACCACCGAAAGATAGATCTATTATCGGCGGCCTCGATTATACGCCGTACAGAAAACTCGATTGCGCCGAAGAAACATCGGTGCGTTTTTTATGTATTTATTTATTTTTTTTGCTTTCAAGCTCGAGGGAATTTCATTTCCTCGCTCTCGTGTTTGTCATTTTGTCATCGTGAATATTCCCGAGAGACGTTTCCCCTCTCGCTGTCTCGATTCGGTGAACTTTGCTCCAAGTTGGCACCCAAGTTCCTTTTGCGATTTTTGACCTCTGATGTTTGCTGTAATTATAACTTGGTTTTATCAGCCGAGGTGAGCGCTCGTATTGCGGCAGTTATGCACGGTTTTGCATACATGTGCATTCGCATTGCGCGTATCCGTGAAGTAATATGCATGTATATATATATATATATATATACTGTATATATTTATATATACTTTATATATAAATATATATACAAAGTATATATATATAAATATATATGAATATATACAATAGAAAAATAAATATATATACAGTATATAATGTATAATTGCCCATGCATGAACATGGCTTTTCTGAAATGACATTGATACATTTACATATGCAAAGCAACACATGTTTTTTTTAGTGTTACATAAACAGGTTAGTGAAAATTCACACGAATGCGTCAGCAGTCACTACTGGAACTTGAACGGAGAGAAAAAATTCCCATCAATAAGAATATAATTTCCATCCTGGCGAAGCAGACACACGCTGTAATGATAAACAATTAGGGTTGAGGCTCAGGAACCTCATTCATTAGTCGGAGAACACTCCATAAGTTCAATTAACGCCGGGTCGATGCCCTCGGGCGCCGAGAGAAACCTCTCTACCTGCCTCATGCGTTTTCCGTAAGGTGGCTGGATGACTGAAATTTGTGTCAAAATGATTTGTGTCATCAGTGACAAGGTTCAGCAAGCTTTTGAAGGCTTATAGGACAGATTTCAGTGCCCGCTTCCAGTTGGTGAAAGTAGACGATATGCGGGAAGAAGGTGAGAGATGGAAAATCGTTTTGGAAATATATATTCTTCTTCTTCTTTCGACCTCCTTAGCCCCACTGTATAGGAGGGTTGGCCGCTCAAGTCATCTTTCTCCAGTCGAAAAAGTCGAGATAACGACGAGGTGAAGAATCTGCTTAGGGCTGTACAATAAGATGTTTAGATAAGTCACCTCTGTAACGATAAACCAGCGGCTGAATCAAAGAAAATACATAAAAGACTAAATTGACGCCACACTTGATGTCAACGCCCTTCTCTGCTTCATGAATACTTGTAAAGGCAGCTGGACTTTTAAACGTCGAGCGGAAGCGACCACTTTGCGATCAGTGACGGTATTTAACAAAATTTTGAATGCCAATTCAGAATGGCTATTGGTCACGACGGTACGCCTTCTAAATCCACATCACTGCACCTCATGCGGTGCACTGTACGCATTACTTAAGGTTCTTTGCAGCGTCCCTTCGGCCCCTAGCTGCAACCCCTTTCATTCTTTTTACTGTACCTCCGTTCACATTCTCTTTCTCCCATCTTACTTTCCACCCTCTCCTAACAATTGTTTCATAGTGCAACTGCTTTGAGGTTATCCTCCAGTTACGTCTTTCAAACCTTTTTACTGGCAATTTCCATTTCAGCTTTGAATGACCTGATGGGTCCCAGCGCTTGGCCTTTGGCCTAAATTCTATATTCTGTTCTATTCATCTAAACATATAGAAAGTACCACTGGCTAACAGTTACCCATGAGGAGAGTCCCCATTACTGCAAGGTGGAAAAGGAAAAATTGTCTAAATTTTGACAATTTTTCATTTATACACGGATTAAAATTAAAAATCCTAGCCACAAACATTAGGCTGATTTTAATATGTAAAATACAAAAAAAAAAAAAAAGAAAAATGCAGTTTCCGCATTAACTGTTTTCTCAAAAATTGATTGAGAACCCCTGGAAATGAGACAAAAAATGAGAAGGAAAAAATGAGTCCTGGAAGCTGGAATGACATAAAGGTTCCAATGTCTTTCATCTTACCCGACCTTCCTAGAAGCAATCCATACCTCTTAGCGAGTTATTCTATGGTGTATTTTTATCTACAGTATGGAGACTTGGACGTGATGAGATTCATAAATATAAATAAATATATATATATATATATATATATATATATATATATATATATATATCTATTATATATATATATATATATATATATATATATATATATATATATATATATATATATATATATATATATATATATATATATATATATATATAAAAATTTCTGACTCACATCAGGATCAAACCCAGGTCTTCCAATTGAAGAGGCCATACAATTGAAAGACCTGGGTTCTGATCCTGATGTAAGTCAGAAATTTATTTCTGTTCCACACGTGATTGTGTGTTGATTATTTCTCTCTCTCTCATATATATATATATATATATATATATATATATATATATATATATATATATATATATATATATATATATATGTATGTATGTATGTATGCTACAGTAAGATTGTGAAACCAGGAATTTCCCTGAAATCCCTGACATTTTCAGGGAATTCTTGAAATCTCCAATTCACTGAGGAATATTTGATACCCGAGGGGCTAGTACTAAACACGGCGAAACAGGGATTCTCTGGTGTATAAGTTCCATAAACGTTTAGGTGTAAATACAACACTTCTCTGATATATAAGCTCTATAAATGTTCAAGTGTTCATACAGCACTTCTCTGGTGTATAAGTTCCATAAACGTGTAAGTGTTAATACACAACTCTGGTATGTAAGCTTCATAAACGTTCAAGTGTTTACACAGCAATTTTCTGCTATATAGGTTCCACAAACGTTTAAGTGGTAATTCACAACTCTAGTATATAAGTTCCATAAACGTTTAAGTGTTAATACACAACTCTAGTATGTAAGCTTCATAAACGTTTAAGTTAACACAGCAATTCTCTGGTGTATAAGCTCCATAAACGTTTACGTGTTAATACACAACTTCTCTGGCATTCAAGTGTTAAATTCAACACAAAGACGTTTTTCAGAAACGGTCCCTCTCAGTCCCCCAACTGCTCATTTTAGACGTTCCGTCTCATGCTTGATCTCGCAGTGTGACGCCAGGCGGCAAAGCTATGTCACCTGTCTTTGGCATTTTCAAGCCTGGCCAACAGGTGGCTCCGAGTGGGGTCCTTGATTCTCCCCCCCAAACCCCCCACCATTCAGGCGCGTCTCTCTTTTCAATTAATGGGCCTCTGTGGATTCATTCCCTCCTCCAATTTTTTTCCCTTTGAGGTAGTCATTTTGTTGATTTTTTTTTTATTTTTATTTTTTGAGGAATTAGGGATGGGATTTAGAATGACAGTTTTTTTGGATTTTTATTTTTGTTTATGTTTCACTAGACTCGTATTTAATTTTATTTACTTTAGTATGTTCCTTTCGTCTAAGTTTCATTTGTCGTTTTTGGATTACTGAAGTTGCTCTTGTTCTCTTGTAAATTTCAGAGAAGGCGCAAGGCGTCAAGTATTATTTGCCTGTTAACTAGAATGGTGAGTACTCCTTTTCAAAGTTGCATTTATTTTTCTTTGTAATTTTATCATTTTAATTACCTAAAATGTACTGTTATGTTTTACTTTCTGTTTTCATGATCATGGTTATTCGTCGCTGTCACCTCTGTCCCTTACACAATTTAATGGCAGAGAAAGTGAATTGGTACAACATTATCAAGACAAACAACTTAGCGGTGTTCATTGACAAATATCACGTGACTGCAGATTGTTAATGGACTGACGAACTCACAACAGCTTGTTAACTGAGGTTAGGTTGCATGAAGTGAGCTTACTTTTAAGACCGGAGAATAAGTGAAGCATTTTAATCAAATGGACTTATACTATTTTTAGATACATCGTTTCAATGCCGAAGTTACATAATATAGGTAAATTGGGATGTTTTCTACCCCGTGACATCAAGTTCTAGATTATTGTACACAACACGTGTCATCCCGCTGGGTCATTCATTAGCTCCGGAATTTTCCCAGACATCATTAAAGGTCGTTGTGCCATGCTCCCATCTTCATAGATATGTGATATAAGGAACGCAATAGAAACTAATCAGTGTTTTTATAAAGGTGACTGTTTACACTTTTAAAACACACAGTGATATGCGAATGTATAATAATTTTTTTGTTTTTCCTTTATGATTTACGATATGCAAAGCAAAAACGACAGTTGATTTTTATACCAGATATTTTGGATATTATAACAATTGGTATTGAAGGCTTAAATGTACCCATTTAAAAGAAAAAGTGTAAAAATTATGCCAGGTAATGTTATTAGAGACTTCATCTATCACCTGTCTGTGCCACGGGTGAACCTCTCTCAGCTTTAAATTATAAATGATTGAGTTTAAAAATAGGTCGTATTTCTTGGAAAAAGTCTTTTCATTTCATTTACTAAGAAATATAGTCATAAGGTGAAAGTGAATGTTTAATCTGATATTTTTCATAGTAAAGTTCAAGGTTTATTTTTCAGATTTTTTCTTGTTCTTCGTAGCGTAGATTTCAACCCTGGTTGTAAGGGTTACCAATTGAGGATTTTGATTTCAAAGTTTATTTTAACTTATAAATTATTTAGTTTAAAAATAGGGTGTTTAATAGTTCTTTTTTTCAATTTTACAGTAATATAACCAAGAATTATTTTTTCGATTTTTTTTCGTGGGATATAGATTTCACCCCAGATTATGTGAAGGTCACCAAATCCTGAGGGTTACATATATAGGGTTTTAATTTAAAATTTCAATTTAAATTACAAATTATATAGTTTAAAAATAGGTTATTTAACACTTTTTAAAAATTTTACAGTATTATAACCAAGAATTATTTTTTCGATTTTTTTCGTGGGATACAGATTTCACCCAAGGTTATTTGAAAGTCAAGAAGTCCTAAAGTTTATCTACTAAAGGTTTTAATTTAAAATTTCAATTTTTCATAGTCCCGTTCTCGGGCTGAGTTCAACACACATTCTTTTGTGATGATACATTGCGATTGCATTTCCAATGTTGTGATTCATTGATTCAGTTTCCTAAGATTTATTTCTTGTGGCTTAGTTTTATGGCTGATTTTTTATCATTGTTCAGTGTCTCTGTCTTTATCATTTATAGATTAGTGGTGGTCATCCTATATGACGACCACGCCTTTCGATGTTGCGTCATGTGCGGACGTAATGTGCCCTTTCGTCTCATTCTCAAAGTGCTCTCTCTCTCTCTCTCTCTCTCTCTCTCTCTCAGGATTTGGGAGATCGGTTGTTCTCTCTCTCTCTCTCTCTCTCTCTCTCTCTCTCTCTCTCTCTCTCTCTCTCTCTCTCTCTCTCAGGATTTGGGAGATCAGGTTCTCTCTCTCTCTCTCTCTCTCTCTCTCTCTCTCTCTCTCTCTCTCTCTCTTCTCTCTCTCTCTCTCTTGTGGAGATCGTTTGCTCTCTCTTTCTCTCTCTGGTATTTGGGAGATCGTTCTCTCTCTCTCTCTCTCTCTCTCTCTCTCTCTCTCTCTCTCTCTCTCTCTCTGGTGCGTGAGAGATCGTTTGCCCCCTCTCTCTCTCTCTCTCTCTCTCTCTCTCTCTCTCTGGTATTTGGGAGATCGTTCTCTCTCTCTCTCTCTCTGGTATATGGGAGATCGTTCTCTCTCTCTCTCTCTGGTATATGGGGAATCGTTCTCTCTCTCTCTCTCTATCTCTCTCTCTCTGGTATATGGGAAATCGTTCTCTCTCTCTCTCTCTCTGGTATATGGGAGATCGTTTTCTCTCTCTCTCTCTCTCTCTCTCTCTCTCTCTCTGGTATATGAGAGATCGTTTGTTCTCTTCTCTCTCTCTCTTTGGTATTTTGGAGATCGTTTGTTTCTCTCTCTCTCTCTCTCTCTCTCTCTCTCTCTCTCTCTCTCTCTCTCTCTCTCTCTCTCTGTCGTGTCACAAAGCGCAAAGCTTCTCCCACCGATACGTTTGATGCCGATCCCCGGTTGAGAGTATCTCATCCCGTTGAAGAAGGGCATATGTCTCTAACAGCCGTATCCCGAAAATATTTGCCGAGAAGAGAGAGCTTACAACTTCTGGATCCACCCGTATAGGAGAGAGAGAGAGAGAGAGAGAGAGAGAGAGAGAGAGAGAGAGAGAAGAGAGATATATATATATAATATATATATATATATATATATATATATTTATATTTATATATGTGTATACATGTTTACATATACATATATGCATATGCTATATATATACATACATACATACATATATACATATATATAGTATATATATATATATATATATGTAAGTATGTATACACAGATATATAAATATATATATAAATATATTTATATATAATGTGTATATACATACATACATACATACATACATACATACATACATACATACATACATACATACATACATACATACATGCATATACAAACACACCTCCATTGGGGTGGAACCATTCATGGCATATCCCATCGGCGTGAAATATTATTACTCAAAACCAACCGCACTGAATATTTTAACATTTTGTGGCACCGTAATATGGAGAACTGATATACTGTATTTGAAAGCTTTCGTGTGATTAATAGAATTTAATATTTTATTCTGATTTATGATCAGCAGTTGTCAGTATTCTCTTGTATGATTTAGGTTCGATTTATTCGTCCGGGAATTGAATATTTGATGACTGAATTGGGATAGGCAAGAGTTTCGTTATGCGTATATTTTATTTGTCACGAGAGTTCTGATCAAGGCGTTCTTTCTGATTTGGTATGTTGTGAGGGCGAAGACTTGTAGGTTCGTTTAGTTACCATTCGATTTAAGGGTGATGGAAGATATGGCTGGCATGTAATTCTGTTGTGTATATACAGTATAATACCTCACAGACACGCAAACACACACATATGTGTGTACTGTATGTATGTATATATATGTATATACTGTGTATATATATATATATGTATATATATATATATATATATATATATATATATATATATATATATATATATTATATATGTATATATATATAATATATGTTTATACATATATATACATATATGTATATGTATATACTTACGTATGTACGCATATAAATTTTATTTATTGACCTGATCTCTCGTTTTCCTAATTCTCAGCCGAGCAGTAATTCCTCATCCAATCCTGATCCCATTCCTTCGGAAGATTAGGAATTTATGTTTCCCGTTGTTTAGCGCCTGGCGATTCATCAAGTCCGTCCAGTTGAATCCTTTTGGGAATCGTCGGCAACATATTACTCTGTTTTGTTTGTCTTTTGTTTCTTAGTTAAAGTTTGATGTTAGAAATTTATGTTTGTTAGTTTTCTGGTATTAGACGTGTTGTATATGGGACGACATTAAATATCGGGTATCTGATTCAGTTCTTGAATAAATCGTGGTTGGAGGAAGATTTGATCTATATTATCTGAGTCCCAAGCTCCTTTTGAGAGGTTCGTCGTATTTCTGTGTTTAATCAAAGCTGATTCTACCATCTGGGATTTGAACCGACAATTGCTGCTATAAATTATACGTGACAAATTCCAGTTTATTCTGTGGTTATGGTTATTTATGTGGTTAAAAATATATACATTGCTTTACATTGCTGTCTCAAGAAACTTGATTTTCTCCGTAAGAACAGACGTTTTCATGTGACTGCAGTTGATCTAATGTGTTCATGGATTGTTTGGCTTGAAAGGGAAGTGGATGGTGATATAGTTTGTTGCGTACATTTTTTTTTAATGCTAGTGTTGAATTGTACTTTAGTTTTGAAATAGTTACTTTTCATAAATGTTCATATTAAAAAGTTTGATATTTTTATTGAAGATATTTTTATTGCAGATGCACTTAGTTATCTCCTCTGTTGGAGGAACCGAAAATCAAGTGTTTATTTTTGTTATGGTTGAGAGAGAGAGAGAGAGAGAGAGAGAGAGAGAGAGAGAGAGAGAGAGAGAGAGAGAGAAAAAATATGTTCGGTCCCTGACTTTTCATTCTATGTCGTCCTTTGAAGAAGATCAGTAGCCGAAGTTCATTTCAATTTTTGTATCTTGTTAGAAGTTTGTTTACGCAGTGCGTTAACTTCGCTTCCTTCTACATTGCTTTTTCCGTAATCCCCCCCCCGCTCCCCCCAGGGCAAAAGCTACTTGATGCTTGATTGAACCCGCGTTCATTTTTATGCCAAGAATCCCCGAGACTTCAAAGGGTTCTGTGTTCGATCCGAGTTTCGAAAACTTGGGACTTTGTTTTGCAACTCCCATAGATTTCGTACCGTTGATTTGGGAATGGCTGAGACCGTCTGAAGTTTATGCCTTTTTATCCTCCCTCCTGCGTTATTTATTATCCCCTTTTCTGAATTCCCTTCACCCACGCAAACTATTCCTATGGTTCGACTCGTATATACTAAATCGGGTCTTGTTCGAAGTTTGGGTGACGTTTAAAGTTTATAACTTTTTATCCTTCCATTTGCCATATTTATTTCCCTTCTTTGAATTCCCTCCATCTACATAAAATATCCCTGTGTTCAATTTGCCTATACTAAATCGTTTCTTATTCGAAGTTTGTGCGAAGTTCGTGAACTTGACCTCACTTCTTTACTGCTTACTCCCCATTTCCCGACTCCTGACCTGTACAGTATCTCCCACACGACTCGCCCTCCCTGTGCCTATGATTTATCTGAGACCATCCTACGTCAAGAACAGCTAAGTTTAACCCAGACGAGAGCCATTCCATATGTCACTTGTGGAATCTGCTGTCTTCGTCCCCGCCCACCGAATGAACTTCTGCGGATGTTAATAGGTCGCTGTTGTTTGCAGTATGGATAAAGGCCTCTCTCTCTCTCTCTCTCTCTCTCTCTCTCTCAGTGGTATTTGCTCTTGGTATCATGGAAATCAGTGGTATTTGCTCTTTGGTGCGAAATAGTTTCCTCGTATTATTTCAAGTGAAAATGTATTATACAGTCTCTCTCTCTCTCTCTCTCTCTCTCTCTCTCTCTCTCTCTCTCTCTCTCTCTCTCTCTCTCTCTCTTGGTATCATGGAAATCCTCAGTGGTATTTGCTCTTTGGTATGCGAAATAGTTTCCTCGTATTATTTCAAGTGAAAATGTATTATACAGTCTCCTCTCTCTCTCTCTCTCTCTCTCTCTCTCTCGGTATCATGGAAATCCTCAATGCTATTTGCTCTTTGGTATGCGAAATAGTTTCCTCGTATTATTTCAAGTGAAAATGTATTATACAGTCTCTCTCTCTCTCTCTCTCTCTCTCTCTCTCTCTCTCTCTCTCTCCTCTCTCGGTATCATGGAAATCCTCAATGCTATTTGCTCTTTGGTATGCGAAATAGTATTATTTCAAGTGAAAATGTATTTAAGTCTCTCTCTCTCTCTCTCTCTCTCTCTCTCTCTCTCTCTCTCTCTCTCTCTCTCGGTATCATGGAAATCCTCAGTGGTATTTGCTCTTTGGTATGCGAAATAGTTTCTCATTATTTCAAGTGAAAATGTATTATACAGTCTCCTCTCTCTCTCTCTCTCTCTCTCTCTCTCTCTCTCTCTCTCTCTCTCTCTCGGTATCATGGAAATCCTCAATGCTATTTGCTCTTTGGTATGCGAAATAGTTTCCCGTATTATTTCATGAAAATGTATTATACAGTCTCTCTCTCTCTCTCTCTCTCTCTCTCTCTCTCTCTCTCTCTCTCTCTCTCTCTCGGTATCATGGAATCCTCAATGCTATTTGCTCTTTGGTATGCGAAATGTATTATTTCAAGTGAAAATGTATTATACAGTCTCTCTCTCTCTCTCTCTCTCTCTCTCTCTCTCTCTCTCTCTCTCTCTCTCTCTCGGTATCATGGAAATCCTCAATGCTATTTGCTCTTTGGTATGGAAATAGTTTCGTATTATTTCAAGTGAGGCCTCTCTCTCTCTCTCTCTCTCTCTCTCTCTCTCTCTCTCTCTCTCTCTCTCTCTCTCTCGGTACCATGGAAATCCTCAGTGGTATTTGTTCTTTGGTATGCGAAATAGTTTCCTCGTATTATTTCAAGTGAAAAAGTATTTTGCTCTCTCTCTCATGGTATCATGGAAATCCTCAGTTGTATTTGTTCTTTGGTATGCGAAATAGTTTCCTCGTATTATTTCAAGTGAAAAGGTATTATACAGTCTCCTCTCTCTCTCTCTCTCTCTCTCTCTCTCTCTCTCTCTCTCTCTCTTGGTATCATGGAAATCCTCAGTGGTATTTGTTCTTTGGTATGCGAAATAGTTTCCTCGTATTATTTCAAGTGAAAAGGTATTATACAGTCTCTCCTCTCTCTCTCTCTCTCTCTCTCTCTCTCTCTCTCTCTCTTTTGGTATCATGGAAATCCTCAATGCTATTTCCTCTGTGGTATGCGAAATAGGTTCCTCGTATTATTTCAAATGAAAAGGTATTATACAGTCTTTCTCTCTCTCTCTCTCTCTCTCTCTCTCTCTCTCTCTCTCTCTCTCTCTCTCTCTCTCTCTCTCTCTCATGGAATTCTTCATGGGAAGCATGATGAGAATAGCTATTTGCTCTTTGGTGTGCGAAATAGTTTCCTGTATTATTTCAAGTGAAAAGGTATTATACAGTCTCCCCCCTCTCTCTCTCTCTCTCTCTCTCTCTCTCTCTCTCTCTCTCTCTCTCTCTCTCTCTTTTGGTATCATGGAAATCCTCAATGCTATTTCCTCTGTGGTATGCGAAATAGGTTCCTCGTATTATTTCAAATGAAAAGGTATTATACAGTCTTTTCTCTCTCTCTCTCTCTCTCTCTCTCTCTCTCTCTCTCTCTCTCTCTCTCTCTCTCTCTCTCATGGAATTCTTCATGGGAAGCATGATGAGAATAGCTATTTGCTCTTTGGTGTGCGAAATAGTTTCCTCGTATTATTTCAAGTGAAAGAGAAAGGATTATCATCCTGTCTCCCCTCTCTCGTATTGTTGCCTACATAAAACAGAATCAGTCTGGTTAAGAAGTATTATGAATTGGGCCAGGAAGCTGGTGGCTGAGTGTGGTGGTGGATTCTGCGTGTGTGTGTGTGTGTGTGTGTGTGTGTGTGTGTGTATGTATGTGTGTGTGTGTTTGTGTGTGTTCCTACATAAAGCAGAATAAATCTGGAAAAGAAGTATTATGAACTTTGGTCAGGAAGCTGGTGACTGAGTCTGGTGATGGATTGTGTGTGTGTGTGTGTGTGTGTGATTGCGTGTGTATGTGTGTGTGTGTGTTTGTGTGTGTTCCTACATAAAGCAGAATAAATCTGGAAAAGAAGTATTATGAACTTTGGTCAGGAAGCTGGTGACTGAGTGTGTTGATGGATTCTCCGTGTGTTCGTGTGTGATTGCGTGCGTGTGCGTGTGCGTGCGTGTGCGCGCGTTGTCTTTCGCCCCCTGACCTTCACAGATCTCGTTTGTATTTGCGGAAACCGTGTCGTTGATCAGGTCGACCTCAACCCGTATTTATCGTATGTTTTTAACATGCCATTCAGCGCCATCCACTTTAAGTTCCCGTCACTGCGGCGCTGTCCGTAGTAATAACAGAGCTCTCTCTCTCTCTCTCTCTCTCTCTCTCTCTCTCTCTCTCTCTCTCTCTCTCTCTCTCTCTCTCCCTAGTTAAGTTGTTGTCTAATGCATTTAATCGGCTGGGACAATAATCGCTTGTAGTAATTAGCAAAGCGGCCATAATTGGGTCTCCAGTATTTCACCGGTGGTTGAACTGAGGTCAGACCCTAAGTACTTCATTAAGTGCTGGCCGCCTCATTTTTTTGTCGGAGGGGCAATTAGGTATAACTAATTAGCCATGACTCATTTGAGGATAATTGAGTCCTTGGAATGCGTATTAATCGGCGATTAACCCCATCTTTCTATCGATCTCCCCCGCCCGCCCGCTCTCTCCCGGAGTCTCTGTTGTGATTAAATTTTGGCTAATGTTTCTTTTTTCGCCAAAAAACAGGTCTTGTTAATTAATAAAGTTCTCATGGCATGGCTTAGTGTTTACCCGTCACAGGGTTAATCAGTGGCTCGGTCTATCGACTTTGTTTATTCGGTGTATTATATTTGTGTGCTGAATTTGTTTTCAGGTCTGCTCTTTGAATGGTTTGGTGGCTCCAGTTGTATTTTATAGATATATTTATGAATGACAGTGATTGCTCCCAGCTATATTTTATGAATGGAATTTATCGATTTGTAAGTTTCAGAAAAGTCGTAAAATAACGAGTAAGAAGCTACAATGATGTAAGTGAGGGACTGTATTTTTCCAAAATACAAAAAAAGTTTTAAAAAGGTTGCTTTCGACACTTTTTTTGTATGTTAAAAAATACAGTCTCTCATTTACATTATTGTGGGTTTTTACTCATTATTTCAGGTCACAGTATAGCAATGCACCATAGAAAGTCGTAAAATATTGATTATTGGTTTTTACACAAGATAAATTTATTGATTTTTAATGAAGAGAAGCACTGTTAAATCTTAATAATTTACCCGTCATGTGCATTGAATTTATTGATTTCTTCAGCGTTATTAAAGTGAATAGAGGGACAAGAACTTTATTATTATTATTATTATTATTATTATTATTATTATTATTATTATTATTATTATTATTATTATTCAGAAGATGAAACCTATTCATATGGAACAAGCCCACCAAAGGGGCCACTGACTTGAAATTCAAGCTTCCAAAGAATATTAAGGTGTTCATTAGGAAGAAGTAAGAGGAAGTACAGGGAAATACTGAAAGAAGAGATCCCATCCGCTTATTACAAAAATAAATTAATAAATTATATAAGAAATAGATAAAAATGTATTGAAATGCAAGGAGAATATAAGGTGATAAACAAAAATTAACGAAGACGTCCAAAGTAAGTCATACGGGAAAATAAGATGATAAAAATGTATTGAAATGTAAGGAGAACGTAAGGTGATAAACACAAAATAAAGTCTTCCAAAGTAAGTCATACAAGAAAATAAAATCACCCTGCAGAAATCATACCTGTACTAAAAGGTATGATCTTGGAAATTTATGCATCTGTTATTGCAACATCTTAGGAACGCGTGACTGTAATCCGATGAAATCGGGTCGACATATTAATTAGGTAGCCTTCTTGAGTTGAATGCCTCGTGAGGCAGTGATAGTGTGATGCCAGATGCAAAAAACCTGTAGATCAGTCAGTCAGTCGAATGAGAGACAAGATCATTTCCATGGAAACAGATGGTCGACCTTGAGCTAATTTCTCCCCAGTAATGAATCATTTCGGAAAGGTCACCGAAGCCAGGTTTCGTCCAATTCTCCTCTTCTGATTTTTGAGAGACAGACAGACAGACCTTCTTCTAGATTTTGAGACAACAGACAGACCTCTAGATTTTGAGACAGACAGACAGACAGATATAGATTTTTAGACATAGACAGACAGGGAGACCTTCTTCTAGAGTTTGAGACAGACAGCCAGACAGATCTTCTGGATTTTGAGACAGGACAAACAGACCTCCTCCTAGATTTTGAAACAGACAGACGTAGATTTTGAGGCACAGACAGACACACAAACCTTCTAGATTTTGAGACTGTCGGACAGACCTTCTTCTAGACTTTGTGACACAGACAGACCTTCTAGATTTTTAGACAGACAGACAACAGACAGGCAGACCTTCTAGATTATTGCAGACCTTCTAGATTTTGAGACAGACAGACAGACCTTCTAGATTTTTAGACAGCCAGACAGACCTTCTAGATTTTGAGACATACAGACAGGCAGACCTTCTTCTAGATTATGAGACATACAGACAGGCAGACCTTCTAGATTTTGAGACTGTCGGACAGACCTTCTTCTAGATTTTGAGACAGACAGACAGACCTTCTAGATTTTTAGACAGCCAGACAGACCTTCTAGAGTTTGAGACATACAGACAGGCAGACCTTCTTCTAGATTATGAGACATACAGACAGGCAGACCTTCTAGATTTTGAGACAGACAGGCAGACAGACCTTCTAGATACTGAGACATACAGACAGACCGTCTTCTAGATTCTATGTCAGACGGTAACCAGACCAGTAAAGAGCGATATTATATCTAGAGCAAGAGCGATATACCTCTCAAACTGCTAAATGAAATTTTAGTAGACTTCGTAAAGCGTTATACAAAAATTCAGGACACCGTCAGCTGAACATAGCAGAGCCGGTACGCCATGGAGGGTGAGTTTAAACATTCAGTTCTTTGGTGCGCATAAATTATCGCGTCTAGTTTTACCCCGAAATGTTTATTTGTGATTTCTTTTTATTGTACCCCTGTGCCACCGGTTCCTGCTATTTGGTTTATTAGGTCAGAATGAATCTGAAACAAGTAGAAAATGCGCCGAAGTTTCTTCGGCGCAATCGAGTTTTCTGTACAGCCGCTACAGCGTTTAATCAAGGCCACCGAAAACAGCTCTATCTTTCGGTGGTCTCGGTAGCCTATCATACTGCATGAGACGCGGCCCATGAAACTTGGAAGCTTCTGGCGCCCCCCAATTTAAGAATCACTGGTGTAGATACCCTTTGCAGTTTAGTGGCACGTTTGAACAATGAACGGAATCTCTGGTTTTCAAGACAGGCGCTGGAAAGTTTTTGATTTTCAGCAATCTTTGGCCATTTCGACTTGAATATTGTAGTTTTTTTTTGTAATTTATTTAGATATTTCATATTGTAAATGATTTCTGCTCGACAAGAAATTTTATCTACTTCCTTGAAGAGTTAACTATTTCAGGGACTGCAATGAAACATTTTTGCAGATTTTAATTGTATATTTGCAGTCTCCGAGAGTCAGCCGGTTTCAATTTATTTTTCGCCGTGAAGGTCGCTTGCCTTGTATGCTTTTAGAGAGAGAGAGAGAGAGAGAGAGAGAGAGAGAGAGAGAGAGAGAGAGAGAGAGAGAGAGAGAGAGAGAGAGAGAGAGAGAGAGAAATTCATCAGGTGCTGAAGTTTGTATATACGGTATATATATATATATATATATATATATATATATATATATATATATATATATATATATATATATATATATATATATATATATATATATATATATATATATATATATATATATATATATATATATATATATATATATATATATATATATATATATATAGAGAGAGAGAGAGAGAGAGAGAGAGAGAGAGAGAGAGAGAGAGAGATTTCGACACGAATTAACCACAGACGAATTTTCACCCAAGTGACCCTTTCGTGAGAAAATATTCTACCTTATATACCGGTTCAGTTCGCGACGCACCCGTATGTCGTGCACCCATTATCCTCCTCCCCACCCCTGAACTATTCAACCCCTCCCCTCTACTCCCCCTTCACCCTCCCCCTCCCCTCCATTGCCCACTCCCGAGAGCATTATCCTCACCCGTGATATGAAGGATAATGCAGTATTAACGAATCCAATTAGAAGCCAAAGGGGGACGATACGCACCGGCGGCTAAATTGGTTATTGATCGATATATATTTTTTTCTGGCGTTTTTGAATGAGGAATGAGAGAGAGAGAGAGAGAGAGAGAGAGAGAGAGAGAGAGAGAGAGAGAGAAATTTCCTGAGCTGGGAGGCGAATATTTTATTTATTTATTTTTTGTGTAAAAGATGAGAGAAGTGGAAAAAGGATTTATATATATATTTATATATATATATATATATATATATATATATATATATATATATATATATATATATATATATATATATATATATATATATAGAGAGAGAATCGTTTAAACTCCATAACCACATAGACAGAGAGAGAGAGAGAGAGAGAGAGAGAGAGAGAGAGAGAGAGAGAGAATCGTTTAAACTTCACTTAACCACATACACAAAGAGAGAGAGAGAGAGAGAGAGAGAGAGAGAGAGAGAGAGAGAGAGAGAGTCTCTCTATAATATCAGTTATCAGTATCGTTCAAACTTAACTTATCCACATACACAAAAAGAGAGAGAGAGAGAGAGAGAGAGAGAGAGAGAGAGAGAGAGAGAGAGAGAATGTCTCTCCATAATATCAATTATCACTATCGTTCAGACTTCCTCACCCGCAACAGAGGTCGTATAATTCATCCCAGTAACCCCACGAAAGTGCGTGTCATCGTCACCGCCAGTTTTAATTCTAAAATGGACCCCATACTTCATGGGCCAATTCTTTCCACTTCTCCTCCCACCACCACCACGCATTCCCCTCCCAGCCTCTTAACACATTCCCCTTTCCCCTTACATTACCCGGGGGCATTATCCTTGCCCGTGATATTAAGGGATAATGCAATGTTAACGAATCCAATCAGCGCCCGGAGTCGGACGATACACTCGACCCGGGGAAATTTGTTATTGGTCGATATATAATATCTTTTAATTCTGTTTTTCGAGTGAGGAATGTGAAGTTGTTTTGTGAAGGAAATGAATTGATTTCAGTAAGAAAATGCGTAGATTTTTATTACGTTTCATAATTAGTTTTTCTGTTAAAGAAAGCTATTGTGCCGGCTTTGTCTGTCCGTCCGCACTTATTTCTGTCCGCACTTTATTCTGCCCGCAGTTTTTTTGTCCGCCATCAGATCTTAAAATCTACTGAGGCTAGAGGGCTGCAAATTGGTATGTTGATCATCCACCTTCCAATCATCAAACACACCAAATTGCAGCCCTCTAGCCTCAGTAGTTTTTATTTTATTCAAGGCTAAATTCAGCCATAATCGTGCTTCTTGCAACGCAACACCACAGGCCACCACGGCTGGCTGAGAGTTTCATGGGCCGCGGCTCATACAGAATTTACACCGAGACCACCGGAAGATAGATCTATTTTCGGTGATCTTGATTATGCGCTGTACAGAAAACTCGACTGCGCCGAAGAAACTTCGGCGCAGTTTTTTACTTGTTTTTAATTTTTAACACTTTCTTAAACGTTTCCCTTCAAAGTATATTGCGCATTATCATTTTATAGCTATCTTTAAATATCATTATTCCCCGCATTGTTGTTGGTAAACCCCAGCTATAATGAGCAATCATCATACAGATAATTCCACTCTTTTGCCGAGATAATGTTTTCGAATCTTGCTAGAGATCTCTAACTATTGTCAGTAGTATTTTGATGTATTCTGCGTTGACGCTCTCTCTTTATACTTCAGTCATTTACTCATGAATGTAACTCTCATTCATGTCCTAATGAGAAACAGTGGCAAGTACAACTCATTCATATATGTAAATTACATTGTGGGTCTAAGGGATGCGAGGATGCCTATGAATATTTAAATCAAAATATATTTTTATATACGCATGTTATTTTTTCTGCAAAAAATAAAAATAATAATAATAATAATAATAATAATTATTATTATTATTATTATTATTATTATTATTATTATTATTATTATTATTATTATTATTATTATTATTATTATTATTATTATTATTATTATTAATACGCATCATATCAACTTTGTATTTTAGCTTTTTTTTATTTCAGTAATTCAGGGGGTGCGAGAACTGAATCCTGATTTGAAAGGGGTGCATACATTGAAAAAGGTTAAGAATCACTGGTGTATGGTTTTGCTCCTAATTACGTTCACAGCAATATTAAGAATAATATTTATAACGACTTTAATATTGATGATGATAATTCAGCTAATGTTAACGCCGCAGTGATAGTTATCTAGGTGGTGCTAACGTGAAAGGTGCTATGCAGAGATGATTTCACTCACTATAAAGGCCACCTTACACTGTACGTTATAATGATTCAAAATCTTGGTATTGTCCATAATATTTATAGTGTGCGTTATGGCAAATGTCTTTGCATTCAGGAAGATATTAAGCAAATCGTTTTGACATCTGTAAATGACAACGCAAGTTCCACTTATGTCGTAAAATCAAGTGTCATAATTGTTGCCACTGATATTACGTACAGTAACTGATATTAGATTACTTATAAGGATTCTCTCTCTCTCTCTCTTCTCTCTCTCTCTCTCTCTCTCTCTCTCTCTCTCTCGGGTGAAAATACTTAAGAGGTACAGATGGCTATATTGAACCATTTAATAGCGGGGAAGCGAGAATTCCTGTACTTCCCCTGAATACGGGAAAGAAATTTGACTTTGAAAAGAATAAGTGGTTTGGGAGATTCATCAGACAGTCTGATTCTCTGGTTAGTGGTATTCACACTGTTTTTCTGTATATATCATCGCGTATGTCTCTTCACATTTTGGAGCGCTGAATTGAGTTGTAATTGTATAAGGGAATTTTTACACGCCGAATTTTAGCAAAAATATAAGGATGGATCTGGGTAACTTTTCTGCTCACTGAAAGATTCACATTTTAGCCTCTGACTTCTCAAACAATATCTCCTCTCTTGGCTCGACAAGCAAGTCCCGTACCTTCCCACAGTGATATAAGTTGTGCGCTAATTTATCCTCGTAAATAAAATGATTTTAATGCTTGAGAAACAATCGAAATGGTCAAGGAACTTAATGAATGTGTGGATACTGGTAAAGTGACCCCTCACATGATTTACTAAAAGGGCTGGTGAAAATCCTTTATCATCATTTCAAGGAAGTCGGTTTGGATATATGCTTGTTGGGCCACGTTAAACTAATTCGTAAAAAAGGGACGAACAAATTCAATGTCATCTGATGCATTCTGGTTTGAAACATGATAATTACAAGATCTGCGAACTTGAACGATATTGTTCCAATTGGTAATAAAAATAATCCCTAATCTGTTTTCGTCAGTTGCACTTAACTCGTGCCTCACTGAAGCTTAGCTTTAATATTTTAGTTGAATTTGACTAATATACATAGCATAAAATTTTTCGATGTGATGAAAGCCGGTTGATTCGTGATGAAAATGTCGCATTGTTGTGATCATAATGAATTGCTAATTGTGAAGGTATCGTTTTATAATGGTGCATATCCGCTGAAGTTGCAGTTGTGTTTTATTGATGAATTATTGTGGTGGCGATATGATTGATAAGACTCAGGAAATTGTTCCGTTTTGTATGTTTTTCTGTGTATCAATGAAAATTAGGTGAATGTTAAAAGAAAACGGTTGCCGTGATACGAATGAGAAAACAGATTTGATAGGAAGCAGATGATGTTTCATGCAGACCAATATAAGAAGAAACGTTTTTTGATATATTAAAGTTGTTTTGATGGGTACAGAAGGGGCGTGACAGAGAAGAACGTTGTCTGATAAACGATGACAGTGTTATAATAAAATGAGACGGTAGTGTTTTCGATAGATCAGAAAAGTGTTTCAACAAGAGATGAGAGAGACTTGGTACGAACTGAAGAAAGTGGCACGGCAGGTAATGGGAATGGCGTAAGTGCTTTCATCGAAGACCGAAGTGTCTTGATAGGTGCCAAACATAGTAGAAATGGTGATATAGAAAAGAAAATAAGTGGTTTGGTGAACGATGAAATTGGTTCGATATATTGAGTCAGTGGATATTTTAAGGGAACGAAGTGAAAGCGGTTTCCTCCTTAGTGGAGTAGTGCCGTCAGTGCGCCTCGTGCTGTGCACTGTAGGCATTACTCAAGGTTCTTTGCAGCGTTTCTTTGCCTTCATATTCCCTTCCATCGATATATATTTATATTTGACTATTTATCACATCACCGTTTAACTAGTCCTGATTCCTCGTCCGTCCTGGTTCATATTCTCGGTAACATATATGAAAATATTTCTTCCATCTTATATATATATATATATATATATATATATATATATATATATATATATATATATATATATATATATATATATATATATATATATATATATATATATATATATGTTACCGAAGGGGAATTTTTAGTTGATATAAACGTCCCAGAACAACACTGCAACAAGAGAGGACGTTTGTAGCTTTCTGATTGTATATGAATCTACAATTGATTGATAAATAGTCATATATATATATATATATATATATATATATATATAATTATATATATATATATATATATATATATATATATATATACAATTGATTATATTAATATAATTACAGTGTCATTATGAAGCATTTTACATGGATTTCTAATACTACACATTTGAAATAACAAAATTTTTTATTCTCTGTGCAACATTTCACAATACCTTTTAGTCAGGACAAAAAAAATCACTAAAGAGAGAAAAAAAACTATAAAAACGAGTGAGTTTTGTAGCGAGGCAAAGTCAGCTATTGCTGGCGCTGAAAAAAATAAAAAATATTCCCTTAATGGTGATGGACGTTTAGGGATTTATTTTTGTATCCAGTAGGAGAATCCGCCGTGTTCTGTGCGGCGTGTGTGGTCGGGAGTATATACATACGAACTTGCGGGAGATTCTGACCTTGTTGCACGAGATATATATATATATATATGTTTATATATATCTATATATATTATATATATAAATGTGTGTAAATATAAATAAATAAATTATGAATATATTATCTATATACATACGTATATATGAATAAATATCTATTTAAATATATATGGAGGTATGTATGTATGTATATATGTATACAGAAATTGCAAGCGTTTGCAATCTGTCATTAATGTATAGCATGCCATGCATACGACTGAAAACATCTGAAGAAGATTTTGTCATCAAGAGCCAATTTTGATGTTACACGTTAAAAGCATTTTGGCGGATAATCCGCTACTAATACCACTTTTGCTACAACAAAAGAGCAGCTATTCCTAACAATAGCAACTCTTACGAAGCCACTGCTAATGCATAGCGACGATGGCCGTCAGGATAATGATTGTGGTTGCAAAGGGGGGCGGGGGGCGGGGTTTGGGACAGGGGACGAGTAGCTCATTAGAATTTCCCTCTTCTGCAGGAAGCAAGGTTGAAAGAAATCTAATGAGTCAGAACCGCTTTGAGGCCAGTCAAAGGCGAATAAATGAGAGAGAGAGAGAGAGAGAGAGAGAGAGAGAGAGAGAGAGAGAGAGAGAGAGAGAGAGAGAGAGAGAGAGAAATTCCACGATCCTGTCACTTTAAAATTTTAGGACATGCTTCCCTCTCATCATCTTTCTTGATTCGCGGGTCGTCATCATCCTTCTCGTCACTATCACTTTTAAAATTTCGGGACATGGTTTCACCATCGTCATCCTCCTCCCGTGAAGATGATGCCGGTGACGACGACGATAACTGTCCCCATCTTCTCCTGCCATCATTCTCGTCGCGTCTTTTAGGTCCAATATTCCATTGCTTCGCCATTGTTGTGAGGACCGCACTACCGCCTCGCCTCCAGTCTGGAGGCATCTATTGTGTGCGTTCCTCCATTTTTTTCCCCCTCTTCTGTTTGTATGGGAGATCCCTCATTTTTCTAATCTCTTCGATGTAGAGAGGCACGGAAAAAAAGGTAGAAAGAAAGAGAAGAAAGAAGAAAAAGTATTGATCTAAAATGTTCAGTTCAAATGTTGTACCAGTCTTTTTTTTTTTTTTTTGTGGTTCGTCTTTCTTTTTCCTTCCCCCACGAATTGCACTCTCACCTGTATACTCGGCTGTGGAGGAGGACAGGTGTGTTAGGGGGTTGAGGGTTGGGGGTTGAGGGTAGGGTGGTGGTAGGGATGTTTTTGAATAATGGGTTGATATGGGTTGGTGTGTTTCTCGTATGCTCACGGCGTCTCCATTTTTCCTGGCCGGAATATCACGATTTTTACAGCAGCTTCTTAATTTTCCTTTCGTTTCTCTGACTGATTTGGGCACAGACAGATTAAGAAAAGAAGGTACATTAAGACTGTCAGGTAATGTCAAGACTGAGACTAAAAAACTGTCAGGCAATGTCGAGACTGAGACAGACTAAAAAGACTGTCAGGTAATGTCAGTTATGAGACAGAATAAAAGACTGTCAGGCAATGTCGAGACTGAGACAGACTAAAAGACTGTCAGGGAAATGTCAAGACTGAGATAGACTAGAAGACTGTCAGGTAATATTAAGACTGAGACAGACTAAAAGACTGTCAGGTAATGTAGAGACTGAGACAGACTAAAAGACTGTCAGGTAATGTAGAGACTGAGACAGACTAAAAGACTGTCAGGTAATGTCAAGACTGAGATAGACCGAAAGACTGTCAGGTACTGCAAAGACTGAGACACACCAAAGGACTGTCAGGTAATATCAAGACTGAGAGAGCAGGTATTAACTATGATGAAGACGACACTCTTACGATAAGAAATCGCCCTAAGAGTTAAAATAGACTTAAAGGAGAAATGGATAAAGAGAGAGAGAGAGAGAGAGAGAGAGAGAGAGAGAGAGAGAGAGAGAGAGAGAGAGAGAAGTTGGAGTGTCTCCAAAAATATATCTTGACAGCTTCCCCTCTGCCCGTGAGGAGATATCGCCTAGATCTGGGAGTAATCCGATGGTATCTAAAGGATCTGAACTTCCAAACACACCATTTACTTCGCGTTTTATATTTTTTTTTTCTTAACTCTCTCTCTCTCTCTCTCTCTCTCTCTCTCTCTCTCTCTCTTTACGTTTAAAACGATTGCAAGAGGGATCATTTTTAAGCCAAAATGGCGCAGTGCTTAAAGTAAAATATTAGCAACACGTTATATGTGCATTTCCAGACATACATTTTTATATTATATATATATATATATATATATATATATATATATATATATATATATATATATATATATATATGTGTGTGTGTGTGTGTGTGTGTGTGTGTGTGTATGTGTATAAATATCAGTGCCGATTGGGCCAAAGTTATTACAAAGTGATATGCGAACTTACGCACTGATCTGTACAGAATAGGAAATGTATTTTGTGGCGCCGTTCAATACGCAGGCGGTTTGCATTCGACACGCGATGGGTTCCGATGAATTCGTAACATTGTCACTCATGTCCCGCGTATGTTCTGCATAATTATCACTTCCGGAGCTGTCCTGCACGCGTGTTCTTCGCGTCGGTAGCCTGATCATTGCGATCGATGAGTGACATAACGAAATTACGGTGCTTTTTCTTGTAGTAAATGTTCTGGTCTCTGAGGAGCTCTGTGTTGAAAATACTGTACACTTTTGGAGATAGATTTTTGCATGCTTTGTTAAGTTTTTATTATGGCCGGAGGTTTTAGAGAAAAAGTGAACTTTCCAAGATTGATTTAAAGAAGAATTGACCCCGTAAGGGGTTAGTGCCGTCAGTGCACCTCATGAGGTGCACTGTAGGCGTTACTTGAGGTTCTTTGCAGCGTGCCTTCGGCCCATAGCTGCAACCCCTTTCGTTCCTTTTACTGTACCTCCTTTCATATTCTCTTTCTTCTATCTGACTTTCCACCCTCTCCTGAAAATTAATTCATAGTGCAACTGCTTTGAGGTTTTCCTCCTGTTACACCTTTCAAACCTTTTACTGTCAATTTTCATTTCAGCCCTGAATGACCTCATAGGTCCCAGTGCTTGGCCTTTGGCCTAAATTCTATATTCAATTCAATTCAAGAAGAGGAGGCTAAAGAAAATAAATGTTACGGTTTCTTAGTATGACTTTTTTGAAAGTACACTTTTCGGGGAAATGAATGTTGGGATGTTTTGTTTAGTTTTTATTTTTGTTCATTGCTTTTAAATGAAAAAAAAAAAATCATTTTTCTAAGGTTAATTTAAACAAGAAGAGGGAGCTGAAGAAACGGTTGTAAGTGGAATTTGTTTGGAAAGGAAACCTGTTGTGAGAACGGCTAATGATGGGTTTTTACAAGGAAAGAATACGCTCAGAAGCTAATGACTGTCAGTTTACTGCATATTGTATTGTGTAGATTCAAGAAGCGGATGTGAAATATTGAAATTGTTTATTCGTCTTCTTGTTAGGTATTATGACGTCACTGGCATATGGCTTCTGACTTCATTCTTATAAAGCTGCTTCCAGTAATGGAAAATACTCATTTGATTTAGAATTGTATATGTATATATATACAGTATATATATATATACATATATATACATATATATATATATATTATATATATATTGTACTATATATATATATATATATATATATATATATATATATATATATATATATATATATATATATATATATATATATATATATATATATATATATATATATATATATGTGTGTGTGTGTGTGTGTGTGTGTGTGTGTGTGTGTATATACACACACACACTTATACATTCAATTAAGACATACAGTCTCCACCTCTCCACATATTCCTTAACCATTTGAGGAGCGGGATATACATATATACATATATGTACATTCACGTACATTCAATTAACACATACAATCTCTCCACATCTCCACATATTCCTTACCCATTTGAGGCGCGGGGAAGGAAGCCCAGCAGACACGCACCACTCGCATCCTAAGCGGATTCTACTGGCGAGAGCAAAAACATCCGTAAGCAATCAAGTTCCCCGGCTTTAAAGGTGCCACGCCCATTTGATAACCATCGGCGGCATATGAATCTTGTATGACGGACTCGAAGAAGAACGCCGCTATGGAAAGTGAGAGAGAGAGAGAGAGAGAGAGAGAGAGAGAGAGAGAGAGAGAGAGAGAGAGAGAGAGAGAGAGAGAGAGAGATTCATCAAATGCTGAAGTGTATAGAGAGAGGAATAGAAGGAGATTGATGGTATGTTCATATGCGAGAGAGAGAGAGAGAGAGAGAGAGAGAGAGAGAGAGAGAGAGAGAGAGAGAGAGAGAGAGAGAGAAATTCATCAGATATTGAAGTGTATAGGGAGAGAAACAGAAAGAGATTGATGGTATGTTCATATGCAAAAGAGAGAGAGAGAGAGAGAGAGAGAGAGAGAGAGAGAGAGAGAGAGAGAGAGAGAGAAATTCATCAAATACTGAAGTATA